>NW_019154100.1:1260553-1447974 GCF_002288905.1 Enhydra lutris kenyoni | reverse complement strand
TTTATATATATATATATATATATATATATATAAAATACTACCCAACTGGAATTCCCTACAAATGTGGACGAAGTGGGGAAAGGTGCTTAAATGAAAACAAGTCTTTCTGGGTTGAGACCACTCCTCACATTTTCTTCAAGGACCTTGAAATTATCAAAACCCAGAAAACTGTACTTCAGAATTACCAACCAGATCCCTTTGTGCATTTGGTCCTAAATAAAAACACAAATCTCTACTGACCTGTGCCTATAGACTGCGCTGTAAAATTATAATCACTGATTTTTGAGATAGGCTGATGGAGCTTCATTATTTTCTTTTCATCTAACCTTACACAAATGACTTATTCTCACTAAGATTCAGTCTTCTCAACTATAAATGAGGGACCACTATTACAGAGTTTTTATGTGGTTAAAGGTTATATATATGAAGTGCTTACCACAATTACTGATTTATAGCAAGTGCTTCATAGTGACTAATACTACTGTATTACTGGCATTTGAGTCTACCTGTTGCCCATGCAGAGCTCTAGGAAAACATCTCTCACTCCTGTTACTTTGCTATGTGGTTCACCTGTGGTTCATCAGTATCCTTCCCCTCAAGTCTTCCAACCAAAACTCCTTTCCTATGTCCTCATCACCATGGCCAACCTGTCTTTCTGTTAGAAACTCTGCAGACAGAGTTAATTTACAGCTATATTGGGAAGGTGTCTCCTTATTTCTGGGGATGCTTGGATACCTGGCTTTGACTGTTTAAGAGAAAAACAGTGGGACTTGTGATGTACTATTTAACTCCCAGAACCAAAGTGTTTACTGATGCTTTTCACCCAGCATAACCTGTTAAAGAGCCTGGCTTGATTGGTAGTAAGAGGATCAAATGTACCCGGCTGGTAACTTCTACCTTAGCTCTCCCCAACCCAAGATCTGCTGCACTTCGTGATGGCAAATTGTAGGTGTTAAATGAACACTAACTCTCATTATCATCACAGTTATCTTTCATTTTTTGTGTGCTTTGTTCCTAACAAATTTATCTTTTAAAGGCAGATAAAATGTCTTAGTCATCTTACTATCTTCTATTTTGAGCATGTGCTTAACACAAAGCAAGACCTTTCATCTACTTTTTACACTGAACTGAATAGAGCCATGAAGAGTTTCGGGTATCAATTTCTAAGAGATCAAACATCTGCAATTATCTAAGCATTAGAATAATTTACTTCCTGTAGTAATACATCTTCTTAAGTGCTCTGTAATCTTGAACATGTAACTGACATGCATACACTTCATCTTAATTGCTGGTCATCTTGCCCCTACCCCTAACTTGCAACTAAGTTATTCAAAATCACAGTAAAACTCTCTCTCTTCTTCTCTTCTTTCCCTTCTTTCTTCCACAAATATTTACTTAGTGACTGCTCACAAGCACTGAACTGAGTCCAGGGGGCTCAGAATTGAATAAGATATTTCTAGTATCTTCTAGGAGTTTATATTCTCTTGAGCACAGGAGACAAGCAAATCTACCTCTCACACTACTGTGAATAGTGTGAACACAGTATACACCGGATGCTATAGGAGCACAGAGGTGGGTCAGGGATGATTCCTGTAGACGTTGGGTGGCTAGGACCAGAGCAGATTTTGTGGAAGATACATTGCAATGGAATGAAGAATGACTGAGAGACAAATAGGACCATGGAATACTATTCCAGGAAAGTAGAATGTGACACAAAATGTAATGCTTCGGAGTTGACTAGAGATGTAAGACAAAGCCAAGGTACAAGAATGGGAATTTTCAAAAGGGTCAAACACAGCTTGCTCAGGTTTATGATAAATTGCCAGTAAGGAGAGAAAAATGGATAATGGTTGATGGAGCATGTTCCCTGAGAGGGTAGGAGAACCTGCCATCCAAACCACACTAATCATGATAAAGCCTCATGGATGGGGTAAAGAAAGTTTATATCCCACCACCCACATGGAAGAGATTAGATGAAAGCCATAGAAGCAATAATGGATTCCTGGAGCAGAGGCAAACCCAGGGCAGCCCAGTGGGAATAACTGTCCCCACGATGGCAATAAGGAGTGCATTGTCTAAGGAGAATTTTTATATAATAATGACAGCTATTAAAAGTCTGATTTTTATGAGTTTCTTGCACTGTCAATTCTAACCAATGTTAGTAATAAAGAAGTTCTCCTCAATAAAATTTTGACTGACCCAAAGTTTCAAATCAATGCTGCCCAACAAAATGTTATGAAATGATGTCAATTTTCTATATCCGTGTTATCGAACACTGGAGTCATTAGCTACCTGTGGCTATTCAGAATTGTAAATGTGGTTAATGTGACTAAGGAACTAAAATTTTAGTTTCTTTAATTTTAATAAATTTAAATTTAATATAAATAACTATGTGTGGCCAGTGGACATCACAGTTCTAAAAACTACTATGGTTACTGCTGTTTCAATTACATAAATAAATAAATATACCTCTATTTAACAGATAATAAAATAATTTAGTATATATTTAATATGTAATATTAATATATTAAATACAAACTTATAATATATATCAATATATAATAAATATATTAAAATTTTTATAATAAAATACTTTATACATATGCATGTGTATATATATCATTTTAGTTAGCATTTTATTACTTATATTTTAATAAACACTATGGTGCATGGAAGTTAATTCAGATAATTCCTAGTTCTACCCGAATACATAGAGACCCAGGCATGTACTATTTGTTTTGCAATAAGTTCATAGCAGTTTAGGATCACTAAAGTTTGTTCCGAAGAAATTCATGTCTCTCTGTGGCACTATCGAGATCTGAATTCAAACAACAATTTATAAAAAGACATCAATAGCATAATGACTACAAAAATAAAGAATGAGAACTTGATTTACTTTAATTTTATCTTTGTATACTTTTTGGAGTCTATGTATGCCACCTTTAGACGTTTGCGGAAAACCAGAGAAAGAATTTGTAGGGTTATAATCCACTATGATGATAGATCAATATGTAATCCTTTTTTTTTTAACATAAAAAACACATTAATGTAATTTAAAAATAAAATATATTAATCTTCGATTAAAACATTTATTTCTTCATCATATACATTTATGTAAAAGTTCAATAACAATTCTTAACTGCATTACTTTTCTGGCCATTTTCATCATTTGTTTCATCTCATGATTATTACTAAAAATAATTCTGTAATAGAGAGGAAACTGTTTAAAATGACTTGTCAAGTCTGCTAGGTACACCATCTATACTGGGGTCTTCTTCACAACTTACACATAGCATTGACAGAAGAGAAGTCTGACCAGGTAAAATTATAAGAAGAACTCATATTATCCCTACACATGGATCTGAGCCCTACCGGAAACTGGAGACTTCCATGACTTCTAACCTAAAAAGCAAATTCTTGCCCTAAGCACAAACCAGTTAACTCTCAACTGGTCTGTCTTTGTCTTGAGAAACACATGGCATGCTGGTATGACATAGAGCACACACTGAGAATTCACATGGGGCTTTGCCACCTCTTAGGCAAGTTCCTTAACCTTTCTGGATCTCAGCTGCTGCCCTCTTAAGATGGGAAAATAACAGGCATGTTTTGTGATGACTAAATCAGATTATATGCACAATATCTTAGACAGTAGGTACCACGTAAGTGGTGGCTCTATTCTTATTAGAAAAAGCAATGCAGATTCCCAAAATAAGCAATTCAACACATTGATCATTAATATACTTGAACATCTTCCTTTATTGAGAAGTCTATTTTAAAATCATAATCTTTAATCCTATTATTATTATTACTATTATTTTCCTTTGCAAAATATTTGAAGGGTTATAAAAAAATGTGATCTTTGGACATAGCAAAAAAATGGAAGTAAAAAAAAAAATGGGGGTGCCTGGGTGGCTCAGTGGGTTAAGCCTCTGCCTTCGGCTCAGGTCATGATCTCAGGGTCCTGGGTCCGGCTCTCTGCTCAGTGGGGAGCCTGCTTCCTCCTCTCTCTTTCTTTGTCTACCTCTCTGCCTACTTGTGATCTCTGTCTGTCAAATAAATAAATAAATAAAATCTTTAAAAAAAATTTTTAAAAAGCCCTAAATTAAAATTCAACTCATTGAACTTAGGCTAAGATTAAAGGTAGTTTCGAAGTTTGTTTTTTGTTTTTGTTTTTGTTTTTTAATTTGGGGAAGAGTTGGCTTTTTTTTTTTAATCTTTGTTTTTTAAAAGAATAGAAGAAGGTGCACCTGAAACAGTATTATTTTAAGAAAGTAATTCTCTGTGATATCTCTTATGTGCCTCATAGGAGCCATTAGCTGAATTTTACTAGTATCTGTACACCTGTTCCATCTCTTTTTTCAGTCCATTAGATGGGAAAAGATGCTAGCAGGTCAAAGGAACCCAACTCACGTGGGAATAAACTTTGGAGGCAAAATTGAACATGGTAAGTGCACAAATAAAAAATAAAGAGAGAAGATCAAAAACTACCAAAATTTTTTTAAACTATTAAAATTTTAAATTATGCAATTTTAATTGGTTTTTATGCCTCAGTAGTTTCCCATGTTGGGATTATCAAATAGGGTGGGTCCTGAGGAATTAGCTCGCATGATGGGAGTAAGTAGGCATGGCCAGGTGCTATGTATGTTTCATGTTCCTTATTCTAACTTCTAACTCTCTTCACTGGAATTCCCTAGATCAGATACAAGCTTTTGACTTACAGAAGGGAATAGTAAATTGAGTACAGAGAAAAAAAGTGTATAAGAATTAGGTGGGAGTCTTTTGGGTAAGTAGTTTTATGATTATTGGTTTATTTTGATTTTGAGGAAGAATGAGGAAAAGCACACTGAGTTAATATTTCAATACCTCATACTGCATAGATGTATTTTTAGCTAAAAAGGTGGTTCAGCAAAAAAAGTCCTCCTGATTTTTTTAAACTGACCAAAGAGAGATAAACAAAACAGCATTTTTACCTTAAAGCTGATGATCCTTCCCTATACTAGCTTCATATTTTAATCCACTTGGGAGTCTTTAAAAAAAGAAAATACATTAATATTAATTAATTAATATTTATTAATAATATATTTATTTTATTTATATTTATAATAATATATTTATTTGTTAACATATTAATAAAATATATTTATTAAAATATTAATAATATTAATATTAATATCTGCTTCAGGGCTCTTGAGAGATTCTGATGTGATTTTTCTGGGGGTGGGGTTGGGTAGGCTAAGCATCACTAATTTTCAATGTCTCTGGATAATTCTGTTGTGCCGTCAGGATGGAATAACTGTGAGTGACACTAATGACTGCAATGGCCACATGAGATCATATATGCCAAGAACTCAGTCCAGTGCCTGGAACATGGGAGATACTCAAAATGTTAGATTCCTTTGCTCTTTCATTGAAGTGAGTCTAAAGATAATGTCTTCATTGAGGCAGTAGCTTATAAAATTTAAGAAGAGTGTGTATGTTGAAAGAATTCTGACTTTAACATACATGTGACTGAACCATAGAATTCCCCACAGCTGGACTCCCTTTTGGGTCAGATTTGCCATTGTCATCATCATTGGTCATCACCATTACCACAGATCTTAGCTAGCCTCTGCGGATTCCTTCCTGCAACAAAACTCTAGAGTGATGAACGGGAGAGGGTGGGGCTTGGACTAAAGTATGACAAAGAAACATGTTAATGAGGACTTGGGATTTTACCATGTTCTGCCCAAACAAGTTCAAGCCTGCTTACATTTTAGTTAACAACGAAAACAAGCAAAAGATAATAAATAGCTTGTTCTTGCACTTTAAGATGGAACTTAATTTCATCACATTAAAAGTATGAGAACCAGAGGCACTTTAGGTAATGGCTTTTTTTTTTTTTCTTTCTTTTGAAGAACTCATTACACCGCACTGTAAAACTGAGGAGGTAACATTTTGCTTTTATTTCCTCAATGCAGGGCCCTATTTCATTATTTGCCAAATGACATTTTTTCCTGTAATTTTAGAGAAGATAGATTTAACAAAATGTGAAAATATTCAAAACCTTATTTCCTTTATACAAAGTTAAACCACGAGATTATTACAGTAATGAAATGACTGTATTATTAAGGCAGTACTGAACAGAGGTGGGAAGGACCCAGTCGGACCTGCCTCCCAGTACTGACTGACTAGTCCAAGGAGAAGATATTTAATTGCTCTGAGCCTTAGTTATTTCAGCTATAAAGTGGGAATATGATGCTTCATAAAATAATTTTAAGATTGATAGCTGAGTATGTGGTAGTACTTTGAAGAAAGTACTTACATCAATCTTAAAAAAAAAAAAAAAAGTTTTTACTTTACATGTGAAAGAAAGTACATCCAGTTCCTTTCTGGGCTAAGATTAGTTGTTCCTTGATTGCACTTTGCTGTTCTCAAATGCAAAACCTTTCTTCCAGGCACAAAAGGATTTCTCCTATTGTACGTCAAGTCTACAACACAATCAAAGTCTGCTGACAAATGGTACATTTTCCATCACTTTTAAAGATAGTTGAACAGAAGAAAAAGTATTCATGAACAATCCTGAGAATATGTCACAGAACTCAAATTCCAAAAACTTTACTGGAATATTTTTTTAAATTTCAAAGTATGATTATATATTTATGTGCAAACTATGAAAGAAAGTGTCATGATTACAACCTTTCAAAGCTTGTTTTTCAATAGTCACATGGTTTACGATTATGGGAATTTGAATACGAAATTTTCTCACTACCAAAAATACTGTAAGTTTAATATACCTGCAATTCAGTCAAGACAGCATCAACAATATGGCTGAAAAGCATCACAATTTGAACCTTTTCAGACTTCACCCCATTAAGCAAATTACTTGGACTTATCCAACGGGGTATCATACAGGGTAATGGCTATATTTTGAGTCATGATTGAAGAAAGTCTTCTTTCTTGTTTCTTAAAATACAATCACAATTATTTTATTTATTTATTTATTTATTTATTTATTTATTTGACAGACAGAGATCACAAGTAGGCAGAGAGGCAGGCAGGGAGAGAGAGAAAAGGGGAAGTGGGCTTCTCGCTGAGCAGAGAGGCCGATGTGGGGCTGGATCCCAGGACCCTCAGCGGCTTTAACCCACTGAGCCACCCAGGCGCCTCAATCTTAATTATTTTAAAAAGGTAACTAGGGAGTTAATCAGTTGTGGTAAATAAGCTATAAGAACACAGAATGTAGTTTTTAAAGAAAGATAAACTTGGAAAATTTCCTTATCTGGTTAATATTTTAGTTGAAAGAAACAGAGATTCATTCTAGCATAACATAACCCAGTAGCTGTCATACATATTGTCTATAGATGATGCATGGGGCCTTTGTGAGATTCTTATGGTTTCTATAAACCATCACTACAAACATGGTAGCTTAGAACAACAGAAACTTACTCTGCCACACTTTCGGAGGTTAGAGGTCTGAAATCAGTATCACTGGGCCAAAATCAAGTTGTCAATGGGAGCGCACTCCCTCTAGTGGAGAATCTGCCCCTTGCCTCTCCCAGCTTCTGATGGCTACCAGAATTCCTCCATTTGTGGCACATTATTCCAATTTTCAGGGCCAGCATCTTTACATCTCTCTCACTCTCACCTTCGTATCATCTTATCCTCTCTGTGTAATCCAGTTTGACTCTTTCTCCCTCTTAAAAAGACACATGTGATTACATTTAGGGTCTATCGTGATAACCTAGGATATAGCTCTGTCTCAATATCTTAATTATATCTGCAAAGTCTTGGCCACATATGGCAACGTTCACAAATTCTAGGCTTTAGGATATGATATCTTAGGGGCCATTAATCAACCTAGTACCATGCTCTAGTAGAATCCAGTCCATTTAAAAGTCTGCTCTTGTTAAAAGAGAGAAAGAGAGATCTTCCAAATACTAGCTTTTAATTTTGTCATTACAAGGACATGTAAAGAACTATGCTAGTAAGTAAAATAGGAATGAAGATCATGGGTGTAAGTTGCTTTCACAAAAATGAAGTCACTGCACTGTTAACCAGAGAAACTGGTAAGGAGGCTTTATTACCTCTAGAACTGAAGCTTAATCTTTGAACACTTAAACATAATTTTAGGTCCAATTTACTTCACTTTTCTTCAAAGTTATACAAGAAATGTTATAGGTAATTTTATTTTAATCACAGAGATTATAAAGACTCAAAATACCCCATTTGGGCTTTGAGGACCAAATACAGAAATGGAGACTCACTCTTCTGAGGACTTTCCATGTGGAGCAGAAGAGACAATACACAGTTAAAATGAAACTACTGTTTCCCAATAAGTAAGACAGACAGAAACATAAGGTTTTTAATAACCATGCTTGTCATAAATCATATACATATTAAACCCACAGACAGCACAAATGCTTTATTTAGATGTCTGGTCTATTTTCAATTTAAAAAATCCTTTTTGTTGACCTTTTGATAATTGCTTAATTAATACTCACTAATAAGGATGACTGCAATTAGCCAAAAGCTTGATTGTCCATTTAGAAATTGACAAGGTTACAATAGGTAACACCCTGCAAAGAACTATTATTTCTTAAGGTCACAATACAATTTTCTTAGGGTTCTATCATTATTTAAATATGCATAATTTCTTAATGTAATCAAATGCCTGTCTTATCAGAGAACTATGAAAAAGCTAAGGGAGAAAAATCACAAATATTCTAGTATACATTAATACCATCAAGTCTACTGGGCTTGGGACAGTGACAACACTAGCAGTTTAGAAAAATAAAGAAACATATTTCAGAAATTCTTTACCTATTACTCCCTAGGATAAAAAGCATATTGAAACAGTTGAAAAACTCTAACAGAGAAAGAAAATTTGGCCATGATAAGAATATATCACTGTTGGTAGCTATTAACCTAAATGGAGGGGAAATTGTACCTACACTCAAAAATGGAGATTTATTCTTTAATCCATTTTAAGTACGCAGTTGTAGTTCTGGACAGGGGTCAAATGGGAATAGAGTAGTTCAGGTTAAACAGAAATGCTGTTTCTGAGAATATTCCTGAGAATTTGAACAATGCATCCGTATTAATGGTAAGGCTTTGTGCATGTCTGTCTTCATGTTACACTTCAATAAATAAGTTTATTGAAAATATCTCTATCAAAAAATTATAAGCATATAATGCCTTCCAGATCATTTAGTTTTTCCTTGTCATTATGTCCATTGAGTACTTAACAAATTTATAACAGTAGTTTAATGCAATTTTACACTTGCAATATAACTTATTTTCTCAAATAGCATAATATATTTTATGGATGTTTGACCTTAGGTAAAGTAGAATGGTGCTATTTGGAAAGCCAATTATGTGAAAAATATGTGTGTCCATTCTGCCCGTAAAGCAAATGTAAAGATAATAATGTTTTTGAAACAGTATGTTTTTCACTAGTTGACTTGATGTTTTATCCACTGAACACATGGCATTAAAATTTCAGGAACAAAACACATTAAGGCTAGGACAAAAGGATCAATGCTAGTTTTGAGCTTCAAATTAATTTATTAATAAATTATCATTAAGTGAGATTATTAAGGATTGATACTAGGAGTAAGACCAAACTACCTCTCATTTATGGACCTAAGCCTGGGGAGAGGTACGGAATTTAAGGAGAGAAGGATGGTACCCTGTCTATCTCCCGCTGGTATATTTGGAGAGACAGTGCCCTCCACTCCTGTGATGGGGCCATTAGAGTGTGGCGGGGTGGGGCAGAGAGAAGGTTTAAGATAGTGCTTGCACTTGCTCTTGGCTTGTGCCAAATAATGCCTTAATTTACCAGCAGCTTCTAGCTAGAGACACAGAAGAGAGGATCTGAAACTTGGAAAAAGACCTGAGGTTGAGAGGAGCAGACCTCAGGTACAAGGCATGCCCAGAAGAGACAACCGTCCCAACTTTAGCAGCTTGGAACCTGCCTGAAGACATGACTAGTGATAAGAAAACTCCAGGACACCCTTGGATGGGAGGATGGACTTCTTAAGGGAAGCTGGGCATAGATCTGATGACAGCCACTGAACACCTATCTTCACCATAGCACCCATGGAAGGAGGAGTGTGATAGGAAATCTTGCAAGAGAAAGACCTCATTAAAACTGAATTAAATTTGATCACTTCAAATTTCAAGCTGATGATCTGTAAATCCAGCACTTCAGCTCCAAGCTACCCACACTGACATTAATATGAATTCTTAGAGGAATTCAGAGCAAAATGAAAACATGAAAGATAATTCCTTTTCCCTTGTTTTCCTGCTTTTAAGTGTAACTTTTCACTTCCTTATGCATGTTTTTTTTAAAGTTATCTATAGGAGCAATCTGCAAGGTGAAGCTTGCACACGGGTAGAAGTTCAGTAAGACTTCCCAAGAGATAGAAGGTTATGACATTTTACAGGAATGAAGTTTCAGGTGCCAATTTTTCTAAAATGTATCTTCTTGACCATATATCTGGGGTTAAGATGTCTTGCTCTTTTCTCCCACACTGCCTTGTTTCCTACTGCACAATTACACTCAAACTCACCTATGTGTTATCTTAACGTGGTGCATCTCCCTGGGGTGGGAAAACCTCCAGGACAAGAGACAGCGGGCCAGCTCAAAACATGAGTCTCTTCAAATCTTCCCAAGAATGTAAGTTTGTGGTAGATGCCTTCCTTAGCATTCTGTTAAGAGCAAAAACTCTAGCATTAGAAATCAGATCTTTGGGTTCCTGTTTGGAATGTCCTGAATTCAAGCATACTGTTGAGTGGATGTCGGATCTTTTATTTAAAACCCTCTTTTATCCTAGAATCTTTTCAAAGAATGGTCTTAGTGGAAAGTTCATTTTGCCAGTCATCACTTTGTTTGCCCATAGCTGACTTTCCTATTCCTTTGTGTTCAGCTGTGCATCTTAAGGGAGGCAGCTGTCACCCAACCCCACAAGCCATATTTTCCAAATTTCTTAGCCAAATTCCTTTCATTAGAGGAACTCACAGGAAAAAGGAAGACGGGAAGATAGGAAAATAGAGTCCCTTGCTACCAATCTCTAGAGACACAAGAAAGCTGCTGAGACAGGAGAAAACAGCCTGCTGAGAAATATGAATCTGTGACAATATCTGACATCACTGCATTCTCATTACTCACAGTAAGGAGAAAAAGCTTGGTGAGATGCCTCACTGACCATGTCTCAATTCTACCTGCATATTTTGCATGATTTCAGGGAGAAGGAGTTACAAATTTCCATACTTTTCCTCCAATAAATCAGGGCTAAGTTTGAAAGTAAAATATTGGAAATAAGCTAGTCGAATATTTTCTTGAACATTTATTCAGGATCAGAGCAGAAATATTTGTATTAACTTTTGTTAGATATTTATTAGATACTAAGAATTTATATTCATTTTTTAAAACCAGAGCCCAAATACCAAGCTTGCTGTTATTTTTCAATAAGTTCTCTATTTATTTATTAATGGCTTGGGAGAAATTTTGTCCAGGTTAATTCTTTGTACTTGTGCTTGGACTCACATCTCTTCACACGACTCTGGGAAAACACCTCTGTTTCTCACCTTCCATCCTTCTACTCATTCTTTGCCCTTAATATATAAACAGACTCCAATTTATTCCAGTTAAGTAATGATGATCATAATGATGATAATGACAATTATTCTAATGGTGGCAATTGTAATGATAATGTGAAAACTCTCCATAACCCCTCTATCATTTCTCTTTAATTATATTGTCCCCTGTCCCAAGGTAAGCATTTTTTTTTTTTTTATGAGTTGTCTACATTCTGGCTTTACCAATTCATGTCCATGAATTACTGTTTTCCTTTGCACTTTTACCCTTCATATTATTTTACTACATTTGGCACTGCTGACAAATTTCCTTCTTGACGTTCTTTTCCTTTGTGGCTTCCAAAATAATTTTCTAATACTTCGCGGCAGCCTCTGTAAGCAGGCTCCCTCCCTGCCACCACATCCACGGCTATGTCTCCTCCAAGTGAACTTCTGCACCTTTACCTTCCAAAAGATGGTCACTTTTCTACTTGCAGACCACAGTTTTTGTTCTTTCAAACCTCCAACTGACTTCCTGGGTGTTCAGAATAACTTGATAACTATGTAGGCATGTTCGAGGGATGAGACAAGTTCAAGGTCCTCCTACTTCTCCGCCATCTTAACTCCCAACTCCTCTACTGTTTCTCTATTTTTATTTCACCTCTGCCATTTTCACTATGGTTCCTTCCTGGGCAACTTTTCCAATATCCACCTGAAATTTTTATATTTTCTAACATCTTGTCATATCATATGTTCTCCCTAAGCAACATCTTATATACCCAGAGACTCACTTATATGTATGTTGAGGATTTCCAAATACTTATATCCTGCCTAGTTCCCTATATTCCTGATCCATTTATTTAATTGTATGTTGGTTGTATTTATCTGGTTTCCATGTGAAAATTCAAATTCTAAATATCCAGTATCTAATTTATCACTATCACCTCAAAACCTTATGCCCAACTGAGTGACAATACCCTTCTAGTTGCCCTTATCAGAGATCTAGAAGTAATCCCTCGTTCCTGTGTCTTTACTGCCCACTTAAAACAAGCATTGAGCAATGCATGTAACTGTAACTAATACTTGTAATGTTAATAACAACCAACAAAACTGTTAATACTGTCAGGATGTCCATGCTTTCCACCTTGATGTATTCCACACAATCTCAGTCAAAATTAAAAACCTCTACTCTGAGAAAAACAAGTGTTTTACACACACACACACGCACACTGGGAAAATATTTTGCAAAACACCTATCTGCAGGAAGACTTCTATCCAAAGTATCTAATTCTTAAAATTAAACAATACAAAACAAACAGTGCAATTAAAAAGTGAGCAAAAGATCTGAACAAACACCTTCTCAAAGAGGACATACAGACAGCAAATAAGCACATGAAGAAATGCTCAACATTGTATAGCCAGAGGGATTTGCGAATGAAAACAACGAGACACCACATTTATTAGAACAGCTCAAATCCAGAACACTGACGACCCCAAAAGCTGGCGAGGATGTGGAGCAGCAAGAACCTTCAGTTACTGCCAGTGGGAAGGGAAATTGGTGCAGCCACTTTGGAAGGCACCTGGTGGTTTTTTTTACAAAGCTAAATCTATTCTTACCAAACAATCCAGCAATCAAACTTCTTAGTGCTTACCAAAACCATTAAAAAACTTACGTGCCCACAAAAACTGCACACAGATGTTTATAGCAGCTTTGTTTTTAAATGTCAAAATTTGGAAGCAACCAGGATGACCTTTAGTAGACGAAGAGATAACCTGTGGTATATCCAGACAATGGACTATCATTCAAAAGTAACAAGAAAAGGACTCTCAAACCATTAAAAGACACGAGGAAACTTTAAAAGCACATTGCTACGTGAAAGAAGGCAACCTAAAAAGACCACAAGCTGTATGAATCCAACTGCATAACAAAAGGCAAACTGTAGAGACAATAAAAGATCAACAATTTCTTTTGACTCAGAGAGATGGGAAGATGAAACTATAAAGCACAGCGTGCATTAGGGCAGAGAAACTCTCCTGTATGATACTATATTGGTGGATGCATTATACTGTACATTCCTGTGGATCCACAGCCCATAAAACTATACAACACAAGGAATGAACCCAAATGTAAATCCAAATGTGGACTCTTGTTAATAATAATGCTTCATTTTGGGTTTGGGTTCTTCAACAGTAACAAGCGTCTACCCTAATGCAGGACATTTATAATACAGAAAACCAGGATAGCAGTTGAAAAGGCATAGAGAATGCTTAGTACTCTCTGTTCAATTTCTTTTTTTTTTTTTTAAGATTTTATTTATTTGTTTGAGAGATAGAATGGGCACTAGGGAGGGGCAGAGGGAGAGAGAGAAAGAGAGAGAGAGAAGCAGACTCCCAGCTGAGCAGGGAGCCTGATGCTGGTCTGGATCCCAGGACCTGGAGATCAGGACCTGAGCTGAAGATAAACGCTTAACTGACTGAGCCACCCTGGTGCCCCACTTTCTGTTCAATTTCTCTGGAAACTGACAACTATTCTAAAATATACAAAGTCTATTAATTTAACACACACACAGAGACACACACACATAGAGGTGTTACTTAAATCTGTTCCCTTCACTCCATCATGCTGGCACTCCCTTTGTTCAGACTCAGAGTAGCTCGCCTCTACCACTGTAATAGCCCTCCAGCTAGTGAATTTGCCTTTAGTTCCTTCAACTTAAATCCATCTTCCACAATGCTTCCAAAGTGTTTCCTTCTCAGCTGAAAGTGTTATTATGGTACTTTCCTGTTTCAAATCTTGTAGGACCTCTCCATCTGCTCACTATTTAACCAGCACGCTCTTTCATCAATCGTTTGACATTAGCAAACTAATTACAGTTGTGCTGTGCTATCCTATTTGTTTGTGAGCCCCCCCCAGCTCAACCACCCACCTGTGCCTCACACCCTACCTACCAGCTAAATTTTTCTAAAACATTAACTTGCCCTCTCATCTCTGTCCTCTTTTTCTGAATTCTAAGTTGAAATCACTAGTTTTCTCATCTGCTTGCACACCAGACTGGTGTAGTCAAGGGCAAAGGCCATGGGTTTTCGCCCTTTTACTAGCTGCACATGCGTCTTTATACCATCAAGACCCAGAACAGAGTTTAGCCAAAGAATGCATGTAATACACTCAGTTTTGACATGTGAATGTATTCAATATATACCACATGAGACAAGCAACTTCACGTAAGATATATAGATTCCCTTTATGGGCAGAGAGGCAAAATGTTGTTTTTCCTCTGCTCGAAGAGAAAAAAAAACCAATGGGGGTTAACAAAGGAGATGCTCAGAGGTGCTACGGATTTTTGGAAAAGAGAGTAAAATGAAGAAAGGTGTGCTTGAAGAAGAGGAACTAAGTGTTGGAGTAAAAGGGAGGAGGATAAGAGAAAGACACGGGATGGGAGTCACGTTCCCTGACTTCGGCAATAATGCAGAAGTGGGGCAACAGAGTCTGTGGAAGGGAAGTGACCGAGAAAATGAAATCAGAAGGTCAAAGACTGAGAAGTTCAGCGGTTCCCGGTGACTGGGCCCAGGGACTGAGTCACATGGTCCAGATTCTGCCAGGGAGACAGCAGTCAGCACTGGGACTGTGGACAGCAATTCCATTTAGAGCGAGAGATTTAATTTAAAAGAAATTAACGTCATCAAAGAAAATTTAATGTAAAGTTAGGAGGTTTGGGCTATTCTTACAACTCTAAGAGTTCTCTTCTTTACTACCTGACAGGGTTCTTATTTTTCCTTCAATGTGCTGATACAACAAGCAGACAATAAAATACATCACAAGCATCATGTTTTCATTTAAAATAAGGAGGTGCATTAAATAGAATCATGTTGTCAAATTATTTGCAATGATCCAAGTATTCTCCCAGTAATTACACCTAATGCATGATTTATTCCAGGTCTATTAGTAGATTAAAAATATTTTTCTCCTTTATTGATGTTCTCTTACTAATTATACCCAAACATGATTTACTTCATGCTTATGAATAGATTATAACTATTCGTTGGACATTTTTTCTCCAATACCGATGACATGGCTCTGCAGGAAAGCCTTTATTTATTAAATATAACTGTGGTTTAACTTAACAGCAATTCTTAAACTATTTTTCTCCTCTCCCTCTAGGATTTTCAAGGAATCTCTCTCTAGTGGCTTCTTCCTTTCTAGCCTACATTTTAAGTAGGTTATTCCTTCTAACTCTTGCCCTTTTGCTAACCACTTCTTCTCGGGGCACATTTTTTTTTTCTCTTTAGCCATTTCTTCCTCTCCTTCCTCATTTATTTTTACTTAACCCCTTACAATTTGTCTTCTGCAGGTCCTCCATGGAAATGGTTCTCTAAAAGGTCATCACTGACTGATGACTGATCTTGCCACATCCCATAGAATCATTCTCCTTGACATCGAACAGCATTCAAAGTGTCTGCTGTATTACTGTTTCCAAATAAATATTATCATCTTTCCAGAGATGAACTGTGAGATTAAAGAGAGTGAAATTATTCTAGAATGGTAAAAGGTTTCTAAAAGTGAGGCCCTTTTAAGCCAAGATGTAGAAATAATGATATAATATTCAAAGTGCTTAAGATATCTCTTTCTTGAAATTCTTATTCTCTTACCTCATAGCTCATCCTTCTTTAGAAGCTACTGACCCCATTACAATTTTTCTTCCTCCTCTCTCTGGGAATCTCCTGAACGATCGGCATTTAAACCCGTGATTTTCCTCTGTGTGTATTTTCTGAAATATAAGCCACCCATCCTGGCTCTCTACAGGCAGGAAGCAAAGGAAAAACACAACTATTTAATTTCATAATATCATAACTAATGCCCACTAATAGGTGAAGGAGAGGAAATATTCAAGCATTTTTAATCTTGAATTCTTTATGTCTACCTTCCCTATTTTTCATATAGCAATGTTGCATTCTATTATCAATTATGTGTATCAGTTAGCTTGTATTATGACTGTCTTCTCTTCCCTCTGCTGACTCAGCCCCCTCTTTGACTTCCTGGCTGTGACGGTTGGTGGAAATTGGGAGGTCTCCTTCTCTAGCTCCAGACATGTGACCCATTCTACAACCATCCCTTGCTTGCTCTCCAGTCTCATCAGGACACCTGCTGGGAAGGAACCACTCTCTTCTATCTTATTTGCTATTCCATATAGGGCTCACAGAAAATTTACAAATTAAGTCCCATGCCACTTAATAGTAGTTGAGAGCTTTGAGAAGTTGTCTCTGGCCCTCTCTGCTTCTCCCTTTTGTATAAATCAAGTCTGAGACATAGAATGCACCTCTGCCATTCTCTCACACTTCCAAGAGAGTTTAAGTGTGTTCCAACCACCCAGATTCACAGCATGGGGAACAGAATGTTTGTGACCACACTGTATTTTCTTCTTTCTCCACACTACCCCCTCACCCCTCACTCTTCTCCAGTTCAGAGGGTCAACCATCTTGTGTGAGAGCAAGGAAAATGATGATTTTTTGTGTCTTCAAATGCATCCCCTAATCATTTTGTAACTTGTGCCTTTTAAACTTAGAATCTTAAAAATGTGAAGTCTTTCTTCCCGGCTATGGATACTTCCTTCCTAAGGCACTAGGAGTTCTTTGGTAGAGGGAGCATCAGTGACTGTAACAGGAAAACTAGAATAAATCTAACCAGCTTATATTTCCTAGAACATTCTATCATAGACACCTCACACATACGAAAAATATTACCAATGTATTTAATGTCAGGGACTAATATAAATTCGTTTAAGAGGATCACTTAACCTTTACACCTCAATAGTACAGTCTCAAATAAACACACATTAAGACAACAATCATAAAAAAGAGAATAATCATCATTATGTTAAAAAGTGATTCTCGATATCAAAAGGATTGGAAATCATTGTGCTAGTGAGTACGTACTTATGATATCAATTATTAATAAAAAAGTGGTTTTTCTTACTAACATTTAAAACTAGCAGGTTCATTTCCATTTGGATTGAGTTCTTGAAAAACTCACCATTTTCTTCATTTTATTTTTCTTTTAATAACTAGGCCTTGAACAACTAGAGCTCCATCTCCACTTCAGTTCTTGGTCTGAATTCCATTACTGCATTTACAACTTCTGCTGAACATTTCCAGTAGGAGTCAGTCACAGGGTCATCAAATTCATGCAGCTTCAAACCAAAGTAATCATCTTCCTTCCATGAAAGTCCTGATGTCCTCACTATAGTCAATGATACCACCTATCTCCTGTTTGAAAACCCGAGACATCCTTCATTCCCCTACTCTAGTCCTTCTTTCACATTCTCTTGGTCCTTTTTTCACCTTGTAAATCTGCCGTGAACCATCTCTTCACTCAAAGATGTCTCTCATCCCATCCCAGTACAGCCTTTGTTAAACCTCATGCCTGTAGCACTACTGTAAACTTCTACTTTGCCTTCCTACCCCCCAGTCCCTCTTGGTGGACGTAATGGACTTTCACAAAATATATATATTTTTTCTAATTTTATTTCCCTTTACTGGGATTTAAAACAGCTTTCAACTGTATTACCAATTACTCTTTCAGAAGTCTGATAGTTTCAGCTTCTCAAGAATGAGGACCCATTTCTCTCTTCTAACTCTCCAGGTCCTCTTTGTAGGAACCCTCCAGCTCTGACTAGCCTCCAGAAGCATCCATGATCATTTCCCAACCCCCAGCCCCTAGCGTGTTATATATCTTGCCCATAGATAGAGAGAGAGAGAAAGAAAGAGAGAACTTTGATTTTTCTTCATTATACTCCTATGTATTCTGAAAGACTGAATATCACTTCTTTGATAAACTGAGTTATACAGAGCCTATACACTGTGTCTTGCTGTATCATCTGACTAAAACACTGAGGATGTAGCACATAATACTAAAAATCACAAGTAATGCTGTAGTATAACAAACAATAGTTCTTAGTACTTTTTCAAAGAATGCCTCAGGATAAGTGGTTATGCTTTTAACATGTGTTCACTGAGGAAACAAAAATATGTAACATTAAATTATATATCTTAAGTATATTGTTATTTTTGAATTCATGCATTCAGCAAGCTTTCCTTGAGCACTTATATATTCCAGCTCCATGCTAGGAACGAGGTAAGACCATCACTCTCTCTGCCCTCTTGGAACTTATATTTCCTTTAGAAAGCCTTTTAAGTAAATTTGTAATATTATATACAATCAACATGTGAAAAGCAAAATAATTTTCACATTGGTTTTATACCAGCTACTTAAAATTAATTCCTTCTGATTTTACATTCAAAACTTGGAAAGTTTTATATATCTTTTTCTGTTGTGGGAAAGTGAACCTTCACTCCTTATAAAAATGTGACTTAAACTTCTTTATAGTCTTAAAAGTGAAAAATAAGATATTTGATTATCGTAAAGAAATCAAATTTTATAATTTTAGGGAAATGGTTATTTGTGTTCACCCTTAAAACCACATGAAGTTTATCAAATAAAGAATATCATGAAGAGAGTTTTAAAAGTAGAGTAATAGTGGGACGCTTGGATGGCTCAGTTGGTTAATCATCTGCCTTTGGCTCAGGTCATGATGTTAGGGTCCTGGGATTGGGTCCCTCATCAGGCTCCCTGCTCGGCAGAGAGCTTGCTTCTCCCTCTGCCTGCTGCTCCCACTGCTTGTGAGCTCTCTCTCTCTCTGACAAAATAAATAAAATCTTTAAAAAAAATAAATAAAAGTAGAGGAATACTGTCAAAAATGCAATATATCTGATAATAATGCAAAATATTCACTTCTGACATGTCTGTTTGAATGCCAGCCTTGCCAAATTGGTGATATGCACACCATGCAAATAGCTCAGAGCTAAGAATGCCTGCTAGAGGAGCTGGTGTATATAATGAATACAGATTATTGAGTTTTGCTATAGTGACTATGAGGAAATGAAATGCTTTTGAATCAGTTTGTGTGTACTAAAACTGCTACATTAAGGGATTTCATTCTGAAATTGCATTGCTTTTTGTATTCCATTAATGAATTCTGGTTTGAAGAAAAATGATTAAAATAGAAAGAACACAGTCATTTATTTCTGGGGGTGGTTTGATATGAATTATATTTGAAGTTTTCTGATGGAACAGAGGTAAAATATGTACCTAATATCAATATAAATCTGATATATGCACCATAGCTATGATATAGACCCTTGAAACTACCTTGATAATATGGCTTCTTGTCATTTTCCTAAGGGAAAATCTATTAATAAAATACCTGTTTTGAAACACTGGTTTAATTAATCTGAGGTTATCTAAATGTGCATTGTTCACCTCTACCCGGATTTCAGCCTTCAGAATTTACCCCTTCTTTCAGATCAACTGTAGGAACCAGCACTTAAAGACTGCAGCCTTTTCCAGATGAAGTGGGTAAAGATGGTTTTGTGTAACCCTCTGGGGATCAGCAAGAGATCATCCTTGCAGTTAGTCCAGTCTGGACCTCACAGCTACGCAGTTAACATATCCATGCTACTTCTGCTTTGCATCTCTGACCCTGACCTTTGTCTTTATAACTTGTCTAACACTTCTAAAACTAAGAGTCTGCCTTATTTCTGACTATTCCCCTGGGGGAGATGATGTCTTACCTCAAAATCCCAGCTCAAACCCCAGTGAGACTTTCCCCCATGCAGAGATCTTTCAATCAGAAAATCATGGGCGTGTCTTTTGCCTGAGCCACTGAAAGCCATGCCCACCCATCAATTGCAAACTTTCCGTTGTAATAGTTTGATACCCATGATGCCTATTGTCTACCCAAACTGCCAGCTCCTCTTGACTGCCACATCTGAACACCATTTTCCTTTCACTGAACTGTACCTTTCCTAGTCCTTAGACCTGGGTGTGTTTCCTACTGGCTGCTATTTCCCCATGAACAGGTGGGTTTCAAAACATGTCTGCACATATGTAAAACATGCTTGAAATGTAATTTAACATTTTTTGGAAAATGTTTTGCATTTTCTCTTCCCTTTTTACAATTTGTTTTTTACATAGCAGTATTTTGATCATCATTTCAAAGAAAGGGTTCTAGGTTGTAAGTTATGACACAGCAGCAGAGCAGTCAGTTAACAGGTCTTAGATCTATGATCTCACCGTTTGGGGGTATCCTCAAGGAGGAACTGTCACAATCAAAATGAGCCTTTTCACTAGCCTGTCGATTTTTCTTAAATAGCATTCCTCCATGCCACCTTTAACAGGAGCTTACGTGATATAAATATTCAAATATATATAATGGTACTGAACTTTTGAATTATATTTTTTAATCAAGACTTCAGTTCAGTTTGCTTATTAAAACATCACAAGTTAAACAAAGTTTCCTTATAAAATAAATAACCCATGGGGATGAAAGTATAGCAAAGGGAATAGAGTGACTAATACTGTACTAGGTAATAGACCGTAACTACGCTTAACATGAACATTTCACAACATATATAATTATCAAGTCACTATGTTGTACACCTGAAACTAATATGTCAACTATCCTTCAATCAGCAGGTTTAAAATTTTTTTTTAAAAAATCTCAAGTTAAGTTTCAATACAAATTATAGCACAATCTATCGCTATGTTCTTAGTACGTTTCTGAACAAAGTACTCAGTTGAGAAAATATTTTAATGAAATCACAGGCTGTTTATTATTAAACGATCTTAGGGTCTATCCTCCCTCACTTGTTCCTAAATGTGCTGATAGAATTAAGACAGCTCACTTGACTGTGTCAGCTACATCTATGTCTTACTGTAATGAAAAGTTGATTGATCTATGACAAAAGATTTTGGAGAGATTGATTTGTCAATGTTCATTACGACAAGGTTTAAAAATACAATCTTCATTGGAGTTTGGGCAGGTATCTGAGCTAGCAAGCAAACAAATGCACATTAAATTATTTATTCTAGCAGTTTATAGGCTAGAATCATTGATTCGTCTCCATTCCATTTTGCACACAAAGGGAGAAAGGTAAGAGTTTGGGGATCATATGAGATATATGTCGTATAGAAAGAACAAGGAGTTTCAAGTTTGACAAACTAGAATGAGAATCTGAAGCCATTTGATAACCATCCATTTAACATTAATATGTTATTTGCCTGCTCTGTTCCTCATTTTCTTCATTAGTAAGAGTTATATTTTTTTGCTCTGCACAGAATTTGTAAGAATCACATGGTGATTAAGAACATGGATTCTGAAGGTAACCCAAAGTTTGAGTCTAGGCTCCATTTCCTACTGCGTGTGACCTTAGACAAGTTAATGTCACAGTTCCTCTCTCCCCTTTAAAACTGAAATATAAATTGTTCCTTTTCCCTCCCTCAAAGGATTTTTATAAAGGTTTGAACTAAATAATATTAGTGCTTGCATCAGTGTCCAAGCTACTGCCTAAAAGCATTTGTTATGATTATTACATTGTTATATAACTGCTGAGCGTGTCTTGAATGCTAAGTACATGGCAGCTCAGTGATATGAGGAAGCACAATCTTATCAAAGTAGGTAATTTTACTGGAAGTTTTCATGAACAGTTGACACAAAAATTGGGTGGTGGGTTTGTAGTAAAACAAAACAGATTTCCTTCAAGAAGATACATAAAATAAATAAGAGTTTGCATCTTTGTGGGAATTCCAGTTCAATAAACCTCTTATGAATTTAAGAAAATGAGACTATTTCTGCAGTGATATTATCTGGGTTCTGTGTTGCAATTTTTTCCCTGTTGTGATATGTACGCTCTTTCAACATACAGACCTGTCATTATGTTTCTATTAATTTTTGGTTAGGTTCTATCTGAGTTGATAGCTTTTATGATTTTCTATGATAACTTTCAAACCGTATGCTGATTAGTCTGCTGATTCATGATTCTGTTTAGCAAATCACTTCAGGTTGCCTCTCTGCTCCTAAATAATTTAATATTTGTCTTCGTTTAAGTTGATTGGGTGTTTGTTGGCACTCTTACTCAAACCCTCTTCTCCTTGAATTGGGTTTCATTGCCCTTCGTTATTTTCTGTGCTTCCAGTTCCAGCTTCATTTGCAGACTCAGAAATTTTGTTTCAATGCCTTCATCCAACTCATTTATGTATATTACAAACATCCATGCTGCTGAAATTAATCTATGGCCCACTTACAAGAATATTCAGCCTTCCAGCGAAATGAGCCAGCAAGAGTCACAGAAACAGGGCGTGTGCTTTTCTCTGAAGCAGGCACAACAGTCTTCAAAGTGCTTAAAAGGCGAGTGGGGAGAACTGAAGGAAGCCAGGGAAGGCGAGGTCCACCCAGAGATGCAACTGCACGCTTCCCATTAATTTCACTTGGGGACTCAGCATGAACCTGAATACAGGATTTAGCCTGAAGCAATCTGCGAGGCTTTCTGAAAGTTAGTCCTTGCAACTGAATGACTTTCATGACAAGCAAAGATTAAGGATCAACAATGCGAAGGATGAAATCTAGGGAGTGAATAATTCAACATTGCAGGTGTGAGGATGATCGGAGGATGAGAGTGGTGTCTGCTGGGAAGCTCTCCAGCTGACTGAAGTACTAGCTTCATTCAACTTAATTTCATTTCATATATAGGCATTGTTCCCTGGAAAGGACCTGTCAGCCATTTTGAGTAAATTAACTAATAAATTTACCAACTTTAAAAAAAGTAAACATTGGGGTGCCTGGGTGGCTCAGTGGGTTAAAGCCTCTGCCTTCGGCTCGGGTCATGATCCCAGGGTTCTGGGATCGAGCCCCGCTTCGGGCTCTCTGCTCAGTGGGGAGCCTGCTTCCTCCTCTCTCTCTGCATCTGCCTCTCTGCCTACTTGTGATCTCTGTCAAGTAAATAAATAAAATCTCTCTAAAAAAAAAAAAAAAGTAAACATGTAACGAAAGTTATTTTGAAGAGGAGTGCAACAGGAAGCCTGTATTCAAAAATATAAATAGAACAGATCATCTCAATTTTTTAAAGGACAAAGAAAAGAATAAGACATCTTTCTGAAATTTCACACTTTCTTTCAAACTGCATTATCTTAAAATCAGGAACTGGAAAAAATACCCATTTAAGGAACAATCAGGGAAGTCATGTCAGTGAATATAGGATTCTCATTCCACAATACAGAAATCACAATGGGGCCAAAAAGAATCCAAAAGACAACCAAAGAAGATTTTAAGAAAGGCCAGCATAAAGATCATATCATAAAAAGCGCTGTGCGATATCTACCTCAGGATCAGTATCTACCTTGGGATCCGTTCTCCCACCAAGTGCCTCTCCAGTCTTTAGCTAATTGTTACCTTCATGAATCTTTTCTGCCTAGCAGACTTCCTCTCCTGTCTCATCCTGGCCTGGTGACACTATGCATTTCCCAACATAAATTCTGTTCCTTCCTCTGTCACCAGACCTGTCATACTTCTTTCCAGGGTTCAGTTTTGACACTTACTGGTTAAGCCTTAGCTGAATCCATTTGTTATTTGCTGAGATACTGATTTTCAAACGGGGCTCTGCGGACATGAGTTCGTTTAAGTCCTACAGAGAAGCTCTAAGGCATAGCTGTCAAGTTTCGGCCAAAGAGTATTTTTGTATATAGTTTCAAAGAGTTCAACATTTTGAAAGGAAACAAATGGAAATGTTTTGGTTACCAAATTTTTAACATGTTCATGTCCGTATTCTCATTTGCTAACTTTTGTAGTTACCTGATACTTAAGTTTCATGCAAAACTCGTAACAGAGTTTTTCCTGTTTTCTCATCACATAGTTTGAAGATTTTGTAAATTAGTCATTAAGAAGACTGATGATTTACACTGATCTTTGTTTTCGTTCACACTTGTGCATGTTTATAGAATTCTTTATCTAATACCAGGCAAGGCTGAGATATATCTTTCAACACAGTCTCATTTTGGAATAACTATCTCTTGTACGAGTATGTACAACAGAACACAACGGTACTGTGACAGTAGTACATTGTAAGAATTTTAATGTTTATGTTTTGGGGGGAAACAAATTTTTTAACTTTTACACTTACGAAAAATATTGATCCATGATAGATATCGCTAGAGACTTAACTTTGAAACAAATATTATTTATTGTTGTTCCCCTTTAAAGCTACTCTATCAGCTTAAATCGAATCATATCCTGAGATGTCAAGGCAAACTATCTTTTTAGATCTGTTACTGTATGTAATGACTTTTTAATGTGAATATTGTTATCAATACTTGATAAGAAAAACAAAGAACTCAACTGATACTAAAACTGATACAAATGTCCAATCATCCCTTGTGTCTTGGAAAAGGAGCACAGACTCAAAATGGATAAGCAAAGCTTTGCTATTAACAAGGACTACCTTGTAGGAAGGGAGGTGGGTTCACAAGTCAGGGTCGGAAAACTTTTGCTCCTCAATTACGAAAGCATTAAAATTTCAGGCTTTATAAAAAAAATATCTGGGCATACCCAAAATATCCTCCAAGAGTTGTTTTATGGACAGCAGGACAGCAGTGGAGGTATGGTCTCTTGGGACACTAACAGGAGAAAGAGGGCCCCTCAATCCTCAGAAAAGATTCAAAAGGTCGATCTAATCATTAGAAAACTTGAAAGAAGTCATTGGAAAGAGGGACTGAATGACATACTTTAAATGAGGCCAAACATCTAAATGACACAAAATACTGTGTAAGTTTAAGGTATTCAACACGATAACTTGATACATGTGTGTTCTGTGAAAGGATTACCACATTGGTTAATTAACCCATGCATTACTTCACCTAATTACAACTATTCTGTGTGTGGTGAGAACACTAAAGATCTACTCTCTTAACTTTCAAGTATTTGGCAGAGTTAACTATAGTCACCATGTTGTGCATTAGATCACCAGAACTTATTTATCTTATTCACCTGTAAGTTTGTACCCTTTGATCAACATCTCCCCATTTCCCTTACCCTCCCATTTCTGGTAGCTATCATTCTACTCTTTCTGTGAGTTTGCCTTTTTTTTTTTTTTTTTAGATTGCACATAAAAGTGAAATAACACAGTGTTTGTCTTTCTCTGACTGATTTGTTTCACTTAGTATAATGCCCTGAAGGTCTATCCATGTTGCCACAAATGGCAAGATTTCCTTCTTTTTTATGAGTGAATAATATTCCATTGTGTATATACCACATTTTCTTCATCCATTTGTCTGGGGACACTCTGGTAGTTTCCATGCCTTGGCTATTGTAAATGATGTTTCAATGAATATGGGGGTACAGATATCTCTTCAAGATAGTGATTTCATTTTCTTCAGATACATACCCAGAAGTGAGATTACCATATCATATGATAGCTCTATTTTTAGTTATTTTGAGGAACTTTCATACTATGTTCTGTAGTGGCTGCCCCAGTTTACATGCTCAACCATAATGCACAGAGATTTGCAGAGAATCACAGCCTTCCTGGGTTGGACCCAGTTATAAGGATGTTGCTCAGTCTGCAGGTGGCCAGCTTGCTACCAGAAGCTCAGGCAGGTGTGGATCCTGTCCACCCCCCTGGATGAACAGGGCTGCCACCAGTCTCCTGCTCAGAAGGGTAGCACTGAGATAGTGATCTGCTTGCTTTAAGCCCCACAGTTGAGGCCTCAGATGGTAGGCCTATAACCAGATGTTTAGTGAGTGTGGCTCCTGCTAGATCCACGGGAAGGCTGCTGCCTGCCCACAGCATGGGTTCCTGGATGGGCAGGACTGGTCCTGGACCATGGCTGAGAGGGAACAGAGCTAAGTCTAGGGCCCTTTAAGAATCTACAGTGGTAGCACGTATGGTAGGTTCTCCCTTTGGGACCCTGGACCCCCAGTGCTGCTGGCCAGTTGGAGATTGTTGCTGTAAGGAAGTTGGAGCTGGGTATAGAGCCCTTTGAGGATCTCTGGGGGCACAGACAGGAACATCTCCTACAGGGTCCCTATGCCAACAGAACCCTGCAGACTTGGCTAGGACAGGCTGGAGTCCACTTACAAGGCCTTTTCCAAATCTACATTCTGACTCCATTTGGCAGGCTTACCAGGGCCTCACAGACCATGAAAGGAGAGGAGTTAGAGTGGGTTCACAGACCATTTCAGGGTGTCACAGCCAGAAATGAGGTCGGTATGTTACTCTGCACATGGATACTTGTGATTCTTCCTGGGTTTATTAACCTATGGTGCTGGTGCCAGACCCAAAGCCAGACAGGACCGTAACCCGATTCTTCAGGGGTACAGAACTGTTTCCACTTCTGTAGCCAAGACCACAGTTGGTGAGTCAGCTGCCCAAGTTCCAATCTGCCTTCTCAAAACAGCACTCTTCAATCGTGGACTGCAGCATGGTTTCACAATCCCCTACCTAGATCCCAAAGTTCCAGAGAAGCACTTTGGCTATAGATGGATGCCAAATTGTTGTTGATGGAAGGGGTACTTGTGGGAGATACTTATTTGGCCACTTTGTCAATGTCATCATACATATATTTGACAGGATGTAAAATAAACTTTTGAAAACAAACGAAGTCACAGTATTTCTTCAGAAGAATAGAAGAAATTTTGGGAATTGACAATTTGCATCTGTGTCATGATGTTGATTCAACAAAATAAAATTTTGTTAGTTGAAATTTTAGAACTTTTAAAATTTTAATCTGAAATACCTAGAATGATATCTGCAATGTGATAGTTCTTAATAAACACTGGTATTATCTTCTGAATCTGAAGGACCTAGAACGATATCTGCAATGTGATAGTTCTCAATAAACATTGGCCTTATCTTCGTTTCCTTTTTCTACTCTTCCAAATGTGGTTGACAGTATCACAGATTGCATGTAATGTCCTTGACTAAAATATGCCCATATATTTATGGCATTAGCTAGCAAATAGTAAGCCATTTATCAGGAGGGCTTCTGAGCCCTCTGCACTAGAGGAAGCTGCCAACAGTAATGAATGGAGCTGTCCCACAATAATTTGAGTGGTTTCTCAAAGATCTAACTCAGCTCTAGACACAGTGAGACCATTTTGGTTGAGTGCTCAGGTCCTGAACTAAAAGGTGTTTTGGTACCTGAAATACTGAATGGCCAACTTTGGACAGGGTGGACTTTCTCTACCTGCTGATGAGTATCCTCCCCAGTGGACCAGTTAAACAACTCAGTGGCTCCTTCAGATACACGTTACTCCTATGCATACAAGTATAGAGGTCAAATTCCCCTTCTGTGTCTCAAGAAAGAACATGTTCTTGGCCAATAATGGGGTCCAATTACCAAATACCGGTCCCTAAGGCAGGACAATGTGAATATAAACAGGGAATTTTTTAGGGCAGTGCAACTATTCTGACATTGTAGTGGTGGATACATGAAGCTATATATTTATCAATGCCCACAGACCTTTAAAACACAAAAAGTCAACTTTAATGTATACAAATTTTAAAAAAATCATTTAGAAATTTCAGGGAATCCAAGAAAAGAATGCTTGATGTTACAAAAGAAACCGACTTTATTACAAATTATGGAACAATTTCACTAATGAGTAGAAGAAAAGTGTGCTACCTAATTAACTCGGGAAATAAGAGGAGACTTCAAGATTAAAGGCAAAAAGAATGGATATAGCACTGTACTCAAGCTGATGTTGTTTCCCACAGAGGCAATGATAACAGTTCTGAAACCATTTTTCATGTATACTACAATTAAAAAATTAAATATGGATGAAAGATGGTGAGAGCTAGTTTTCTCACAATTGGAATGGGAGTTCATACATAAGTAAGGGGGGGAAGGCTGGAATGATCCATGTGGTAATGAGTTAACAGAGATAACAGAATGGACTCATTGTTAGTCTAATAGAGCTTTGAATGGTTACATACAGATTTATAGACATATGTATATGGCATGGGTTAGTATACACATATAAATTCCTTTGTACTTTCAGTTGAACTGGCAATGAGTACACCAAACAGTAGCAATAAGGACACTTAACACTCAGATCTTCACTTCTAATGTCATTTTCTAATAACAGAAACAAGGAAAATACGGGAATATAAAAAATGACCTGAAATATCTTGTATTGCAAGCAAGTAAGGAAGTGCTTAAAATATAATAATGGTATCAACAATGATGGATGGGCCCAAGAGCCAACTAAAAGATCTCCAACAGCCAAAGTTGGAATAATTGGAGGAACAAAATGAACATAGTAAATACATTCCCAAAGCAGACAATATCTACCATAAGTCTTTATAGATATAAATAGAAAATTTTCCAGTACTTAAGAATTGCACACGATTTATACAGATACTATGCCCTCCAGGAAGTGGAACATAAGACTAAACAGGAATAGATTGATGAAGAAAAGCAAAGAAAAAAATGTGTAAACTCATAGTTTCACTCAGTTACTGAAACCCTAAAAGGAAGGCCCAACCAGACAATGTGCCATAGGAAGGCAATGGATCCTTTTAGGTAGTTTTGGTGAATAGAGTGGGCCCCAGAGGGGAGGTGAAAAGATAAAAGCAAGCCCATCAGTGCTATGTATCATCTGTCCTTGCAAAATAAATTCAAAATTCCCATGAATCACATGCTTATTTACTCTTTCAATTAGGACCAACATTGTACTATATTTTCTTTCTTTTTTTTTTTTTTTTAACATACCTTAGTTTGAGGGAGGCTAGTTATCTACACTCCATTTTTTACTGTGAAAGCTAGTCTAAACTCCAATATGTACTCAAAGCTCTCAGATTTCTCAACCCAAGAAACAGGCAAGTCCTGTAAACGGCACTCTAAAATAAACCATTTTCTTATACAGAGAGATGACACCTATCATTACACAGTTGCTTCTGTTGCTGTTCTAGCTAGGTCTTATCATGTTTTAAAGGAAATTTTTCACCACTCTTTAAAATTGTGTGTGATTTACATCTAATTTATATTAAGCTAGCTCATTTGAAAGACTTTAATTACTTTTTTCTAATTGATATTATTCTTAGGTGATTGGCATCCCTAATTCCATAAGACATGCTACAAATTGCTAACATCAATTCTTTATATTATCTAATGATAAAGCTATCATCAAATTGTTCTGGTAAAAATAATGTAGAATTCGAAAGAAGAGGAAATGAGAGAGAGAATGAAAATAAGACAAAGTAATATGCAAGATCTTGTAGGGTGAAAATTTGCCACTCCAAAATGTGTTCCTTGGTGTGTGGATTGTTTTAGGCTGATTATTTTTAAGAAGAAGATTAAAGACTCAATAAAAAGACACAAGAAGTTTTGTTGTTGTTTTTCTTTTTTATCTCCCCTCTAACTGCCTAAGAGAATTTAGATAGAGGCCCTGTTCCCAGAAGTGAGTTATCACTATAGCTATATAACATGAACTAGCTGTGGTAGGGAGGAATCCAGCAAAGTCTATTGTTAAAATTCATCTCTATGCCCCATTGTTTCTGTGTGGCCCATAAAACATTTGTTTACTGGATATTTTCTCTTTTTCATATTTCTATGAACTGAATTCCTTCGAAATTGCACACTCCTATTTCCTTCTCCTTAGCTCTAGGTGGCTATATAAGCCTCAACTTCCTGCCCGTGGGCTTCGTATTTTATGGAGCCACTGCACATATGTAGTTATAAAGTTTTTTTTTTTTTAAGATTTTATTCATTTATTTTGACAGACAGAGATCACAAGTAGGCAGAGAAGAAGAGAGAGAGAGAGTAGGAAGCAGGCTCCCCGCTGAGCCGAGAGCCCGATGTGGGGCTCGATCCCAGGACCCTGGAATCATGACCTGAGCCGAAGGCAGAGGCTTTAACCCACTGAGCCACCCAGGCGCCCCAACACATATGTAGTTAAATTTGATTTTCTCCTGTTAATGTCTTATGTCAATTTAATTCTTAAATCAGCCAGAAGAACCTTAAAGGGTAGAGTAAAATTTTTCCTCCTCGGCAGTCTGCTCTTCTCTCTTTCCCCAAATTTTTGTTACCTGCCGCCTAATTTTGATCACCTCTTTAGTTTGAATTATATACGGGAACCCTCACCATTTTTGCATTTGACTCAGTCTGTATCAGTCTGTGTTTCTTAATTGCTTTTTTAATGTTTTCGGTCCATTTATACTTTGTGTATGTGTTTGTGTGTATGTGTACACAAAGGCATGCGGGTGTATTTGTATTCACTCTACCAAAACAGATTATAAAATTCTCAAGACCAGAATAGCATCTTTGATTTTTTTGAGGGGGGAATGGGGTAAGAAAAAGCCTTTTGAATGCTGTATACTTATATTACGGGGGACTGTGCAACCTAAAGTACTCAAATTACCAATCAGGTAATTCTCATCTTGATAAAGTAGACAGCAATGTTAGTTTTCTATTTTTCCACCTCTATAATCTAATAATCATAACAAAGCAAGTGAATATTTAGACCAGTCAAGAACTAAAACTCTACCTATATACAGTGTTTTGGCTTAAATGTATTTTATCAAATATCAAAAATTACATTGATAATGTTATTTTCCTATGGGCTAAATACTGTACAATTCATTTAGGAAATAAATGAAGTAATCATATCCTGAAAAATCCTGAGTATCTGGCATTCTCCCCTGACACCTTTTCTCTCTTCTTACATTTCTTTTTCAACATTTAAAAATTTCTCATATTTATTCAGAGCACAAATATTTATTGAACATCTACTATATGCCAGGAACTCTTCTATAAGCTGGAGAATTAGCAATGAACAAAACAGAAAGAAATTCTGTTCACGTGGATCTATCATTCTCTTCCCATTTCAATATTGAAATTATGATGAGAAAAGTTCAGTAAAGTAGAATTGTAATCACTCACCCATTACTAATTAACAATAGTAAGAAGAGAAAGCCCAATTGCCCACTAGATGTTGAAATCTCAGAATATTCTTTGTGTTTAATTTCTTTTTATGTTTCACAGTTGTGATGATCAGGTATATTTGTTTTGCTTTCTCTAAATTTAACAACTACTTTTTAAAATCTGAGAAAGAATTCAGGCTTTAATTTTTTTTTTTCTAAACAATTTACATACACAGAACTCTGGAAGTTTCTCCCACTAAATTTCAGACAGCACAGGCTAGAATCCATTCTTAAGTAAATACTATCTGGCTGAGGATTATTCAGTATAAATTTCCATAAAAATCAGTATATGCAACATCTTTAGAAAGTACTGTTAGCAGAAAATACATCTGCACTTTGAATATTCACTCACCACCTGCACATTTGCAAGTAGTATCAAATTAAAATAACATTGACCTGAGAATGAATTTAATTCCATTTTAATTATGTTTGAATATTTATATTCTAACATATTTAGATGTTTTTTGGAAAGTGTTTCTGCCTTCGAGATAGGTGAGTGTACTAGGGTGTGTGTGTGTATGTGTGTGTACTGGTACATGTGTGTTATGTATCTCTGTGTACAAAACATATTTTCCCCTATCGCTTATGAATCATTTTTAAATAAAAATACTTAATTTAGACTACCCTTCATTTTCACTTCACAAAAGAAGTTATCAGGAAATTTTCCAGGCCTTATTTGCTGTCACAGCAGAATTCAAGTAAGAACATTATATACTTAGATGCATGATTCTATATATGCCTATTTAGAGAAATGGGAAATATTTCCCAAGACACAGCAATCTATATCTAAACACAGAACATTTTTAGACAACAAATATAAGCCATCATGTGTTGTTATAAGAGGGCAGTAACCTGAACAGTGTAGAATTTCTTGTTCAAGAATTAGGACTGAGCTGAGAAACAGAGTTCACTATATACAGTACCAATAAAAAATCAGTTATTAATGACAATTCTTGAAGGTCACTGCACGTAATCTTCGTAGGACTCAAAGTGTATTAAGCTATCATGTTATGCTTTAACTTTCTTTATTTTCCCTAGGAAAGAGAAGATGAGACCAATGCTTATGTGACAACACTTTGTGCAGGAGCATAGGGAAGGAAGATTGAGAACAGAGGGGAGTGAGGAGGCAGCTGGGGGCAAGGGACAGCCAGTATAAAGGAGAGCATTTCTGACATGACCACAGCTCTGTAAGGGGCTGTTGGATCTGTCTCACTACACATTTTCAGAGAGGCATTATGTAGTGACTGCATCTCTGAAAAGTCTAGCTAGGGGAAGAAGAAGAAAGAAGAGAGGTGCTCGTTCTCACGCGTCATTGTGCAAACTTTGCCTCTACAAGGTGTTAATTTCTCGTGTGTTCAGGTGATGTGGAGCTGATCCAAAGCAACAAGGAAAGATGAGGTAGAAGACATGGGCCACTGTTGAGTTTTGCCCCCCCAAACAAAAAAAACATCAGAGGCAGCAACCATGACCTTTCTCCAGGATGCAGGGATGGTGCAAGTCATTACCAAGGATAATATGGGCATAGAGTAAGACAAGTGTAAGGACCAGGGGGTGCAGAAAGTATAAGCTGAGTCCAGTCTGCATGACATGGGGTCTCTGCCTATAGATCTAATTCACAATACCTCTCTTCACTCTTTTTGGGAATTAACTACAAAGCATTCTTAAAAGCAAGTAAAAGCATGTCAGTAGATAAGCAATAGTTTATATTTATTTATTTACTTATTTAATATTTTATTTTTATTTTTAAGTGATCATCATATATTTAAACTTCTTAGTGGTCTAAGATCCATTAATGTCTCCTATTTCTTTTTTTTTTTTTTAATATTTTATTTATTTATTTGACACAGAGAGAGAGATCACAAGTAGGCAGAGAGGCAGGCATAGATAGAGGAGGAAGCAGGCTCCCTGCCGAGCAGAGAGCCCAATGCGGGGCTCGATCCCAAGACCCTGAGATCATGACCTGAGCTGAAGGCAGAGGCTTAATCCACTGAGCCACCCAGGTGCCCCAATGTCTCCTATTTCTATGGCCTTTATTTCCCAGGTCTTCATGGGTAGGGATTTATTTATTTGTCATTTCCCTTCTAGTGTTCATTTAATTGTCTGCTCTTGTTTCTAGATATTTTCCCCTGCCTATATGACCTTCTTTCTCATGCATTAACATTAATAATCACCAAACTATAGAACTTAAAGTAGAGAATCAGCCCAGGACACTGGTGGGAATGCAAATTCTCAAGTCATCCTGACTGACTTGGAATGCTGGCTCCATCTCTTGAAAGTTGTATAATCCTGAAGAAAATGATTTTTCCATGTCTATAATATCAAACTTGTCGATCTTGAAGACTTATGGTTGGAACTCAATACATTCATACACAAAAAGCACTTACGGCAGAACTGGACACAATGTATTTGCTGTATCAATCTCTACTGCATATTTGCTGAGAGCCCTGTACTGCTGAAGATTCTCTAATCAAACATGGCCATCTTCTCTACAATCTCTTTTAATTTGGGTTTAGTCAAGGAGAGAGGATTCTGCCCAGCATACAATATTTATTTCTGGCAGTAGGTAAGAAGAAGAAAGCAATAAAAGATTTAGAAAAGGAAACACATGGAAAGTGGAACTAATCACAAAGTTTTGTGTGTTGCATATGAAAGGCCAATCTAAATGGAACTCTTGAGAGGAAATGCCCACTACTTATGGGGCTCGCATCTTAACACAATTGTAGTGAAGTTTAGTTTAACATTTGAAGATCAGGAGTTACTAAAATTTTGTGGTGAAACCTATGAATAAAAACCATTTAAATACATATCAGAACTAGTTCAGTGATACTGTACTTGTATATTCAAATAGTATTTATTTGACTTTGATATTGTGGGGGTTTTATCCATGTTGATGTATTTGTTTCTTCTCTACCTAATTAATCAAAGGATTTGGGGATTTCGACTTTTGGGATTTTGAAACCTTATAGTCATATTTATTTAAAATATGGACCCTTTTTAAAAAAACATTTTATTTATTTATTTGAGAGAGCAGGGAGAGAGAGGGACATGGAGAGGGAGAGAGGGAATTTTAAGCAGGCTCCACAGCCAGCGCAGAGGCTGCTGCTTGGCTGGATGCCACAACCCTGAATCATGACCTGAGCTGAAATCAAGAGTTGGACGCTTAACCGAATGAGTCACCCAGGCACCCCTGGACCCATTTTTATAAGCAGAAAATATAGAATAATTGAGGTTAGTGTCATAATGTCATTTTGGCATAATTATAATTTAAATAAGGGCAAATCAAGAACTGAAAATGATCACTGTTTGTGTTATCCATTTTCATACTTATACTTTAAGCCTCTTACATTACTGAAGATGAAATCCATTTAAACTTCTGAGTATACATCAATTTTGTCTTGCCACTTCACTGGTGCATTCTAAAAATCAATATACACTAAGTTCTTTTAAAAATTGGGCTTCCTTTCATTTTTGAGAATCTATGCTATGAACTAAAAAGAGTAATTTGGCATGGATTCCATTTTATACAAAGACACATTTCCATTATGACAATATTGACAAATTACTTACATACAAGCTTCCAGGCAGAATTAACTTGTAATAAAAGCCCTGTGCTAGATCTCACTTTATCAAACTTTGAAAAATCACCCACAAAATTTTGCATCCTGGAATTCTACCATCTGCTGCATGATTCAATATTATATAACATTTGCTAGATAGGATTATCAAATGACTCAATTGTACTTGCAACTAAGATAGGGGAATTTAATCCTAATTTATTAAATATAAAAAGGTCCAGAAACTCTATTTTCTATCCCCCTATTTTTTTGCATCCTTATATTTTTGATATAGTTTTTACATCAATACATTATTCTAACCATCCACACATCTTGGTTGGCATAATTTAGTAATTACATTACACCTTATAAAAGGGCTGTTTGGTAAATGCAGAAACTATAGAGGAATGAGATATGATCTCAGGATATACATTTGTATGTAAATTGTCATCTTCCCATGTAGAAAAGCATATGCAAGATCTAAAATTACTCTCTTATAGAATAAATAATGGCTGAACATTACCTTTCTACATCATGAAATACGTAATAAACCTTTTTTATAAATTCACTTTCGTGCTATCAGCAGACCCTAAAAAGCCTTACTTTGTCAGTACCTGAATCATCTCTTTAGGAAACTGCACAGAGAAAGCCTATTGCTTGTAAATTAAAAAAAAAAAAAAAAAAATCAAATCGCAGCAGGCAAGCAGAACAGGAAACGATAACAGACTCTTTCCTCACTGCCTCACCAACTATCTCATATTTAGTCAGTAGATTAAGTCATGGAAGATTAAAGCAGAAGCTTGCTCAGGGCATGTAGGAAATGCAAAATACTTGATTTGCAAAAATGTAAAGTGTAAAAGAGGAAAAATGGGCTGGAAAAGCAATCAAGTTTAAAAAGTCCCCGAAGAATCTAAATATCACTCTATTATATTTTTGCGGGATTGCCACAGTTTGAAGATAACCCAGGAAATCTATCAAAGTAACCGACAGGAGGGCAATCCGAATGATAGAGCCATTCTAATGAAATGCAGACAAAGATGAAAAAGAATTAAAAGTGACAAGTAAAATCCATTAAAGAACAGCCTTTAACTACTGTAATCAGAAGACGATTACTTACCTTGTCAATTAACAGCTGTGTGCCTCCTTTGCACATAGACAAAAGATCCTGCAAAGTGTCACAGAGACACTTGTAAAATATACAAAATGCAGTCATTTGAGTGGTTTGCAGGGTATGCATGCTTCCAAGTGAAACATCCAAACATCATTGAATTTACCAAGCCCACAATTAACTATGCTTCAATAGGTTAACAGTCACTCTTGCGGAGTGAACATAGCAGATTTGGGAAGTAATTAAAAGCCGCAAAATAATTACATTTCGATTCATCAACTCCAAGAATGTTTCTCACCAGCTAGAAAAGCTCTACTTAAGTGGAGGAGAAAAACTTCCTGCCCAAAACTATTCAGAAACTTGCACTATGTATCCAAAAGAAAGACTAAATGAGATCCCCTATTTGGTGTGCTCCGAAACTAAAAATCCAATCATTTTCTTTGGCAAACTACTATAAACCTTAAAGAAGAAAGGGGAAGAAAGTGGAACTCCTTGAACACAGAAAACAGCTCAATTTGTAAATGTTCCCTGCTTTTTCCAGAGAACTTTGATTTGGGCAAGCATATCCTAAACCTGAAGAATAAAAGCTGAACAGGGTTACTTGATTTGGGAAGATTAACCTAAGGAGAGTTCAAGGAGAATGAAATCAAGGACAAAATCAGTTCAGCCCCCTGAAATGAGAAAAAAAAAAAAAAAAAAGCCATAGTAAATTTTTTTCCAAAGCCCATATTTGTCTTTTCCACTATAATAAATTGATAGTATAAATGATTATTTACAGAAATTGGCATACTCCAGGTTTCACCATGGGATTTTTATTTTAAATCACTAGCAAATAGTAGTTTATTGAAGAAGTTTTAAAAATCTGATTTGACAAAGAAAAATAAGAATATGTAAAATGGAAGTCAGAAAAATGAGTCATTCTATCAGACAACTCATTTAATTTAGAGAAATGACTTTGTTAAATATAACTACTTGTGATTATCGAAGCATTTCAAGGCATTTATGGAGACTTCATGAAGTCAGTCTCAGTCATGCCTTCTGCTTATCTGACCTTTTTGATACAAAAATTTTTGTCAGTTGCAGCAGTGCAAGAATAAAGGGTTGGAATTCCAATTCTGAGACTGAGACTAGGTTCTCGTACTCAGCACTGTTAACCCTTGCTATGCCAGGAAATACGATGAGGAGCTGTCACTTGGGAGACCTAGCAGTCTGGTATCCCACGTGCCCAAGGGAGGGCCCGTGTTCTCAGGATCCTACTGACCCCTAGAGCACCGTTTATGCTGTATCTCTCGGTATCTCAATTTCACAACAGTTGATTCTCCGGGGGCCTGAGCTTTCTCTTGAAATCTAATCAGCATCCTAGGCTTCCATCATTCTCTCTCCCAATCCTCAACCCTGTCCATGCATCCACTCCCACTTTGGAGACTGGCAATAAGAGGTTCTCCCTGGCTGTGAAAATCTCCTACAATTGCGTTCCTTACATAATTGAGGGCATTGCCACAATGGAGTTACTCCGTCTTCTGAGCTCTACCTTTACATCAAATTTCTGTGTGTGCCCACCCAGATTTTGAATACTTGCACAGTTCACCCAGACCAACGAGCCTACAGACGATCTAGGTATCCTTGTTTCAGTCCATCTATCCCCAGCTTCTGCCATTTTCCCAGCTGTGCTCATAAGGCTTTATAATCAGGCCTACTGAACACACAGTATGGCGGCAATCATGGTCCTATACTGACTCTGAGCCTTAAGCACCACTGCATAGGCCCTACCCACATATGAAATACATTTTGAGCTCTTCCACCACCATACTTTCCCTTTCTCTGAGATTCAAAAACAAGACAAATAAGAGAAGTCAGTTCCTCTCTGAGGTATCGACTTAATCCATAGGTTACTGCTTTGAATTTCCAAAAACAAAAATACCTTCAATGATTAAATGTCTCCACACGTGTCATTTCATTATTATGCTTAGATTAAGCTAGAGGAAATGTAGTATTTACATTGGTTGCACTTCTTTGCAAGGTGTATGGGTTTTGCTAAGCTTGGAATGTGAACAGATCTTATTCAGCCATATAAAGTTAGACACATTTAGCCTCAAATGCATTTCTGAGTAAGTATTATAATGACCAATTTGGGAAGAAGTAGAAAATAGTAAGTGTATAGTAATAGCAGTGCCTTTTGTTCTTGGTTGGGTCTTTTATTTCTTTATAACACTGCTGAGTCTATAACATTATAGTGTTCTCCCCCACATAATTAGAAATCCAGAGAGCTCCTTTGGAAAGGAAGACACAGTGAGTGAACTAAATTTCTTAACAAATTTGATTATGAACACCTACTGTTTCTTACAGAGTTCACACCCCTTCACTAAGTCCAAATAATTGTACATATTCATTCAGGAAAACCTCATGATATTATTATTATTATTTTTTTTATTGTGGAGGGTATGTGTATACTGCCCTTTTTGCCCTTGCAAGGCCAATTAGCAGAATTTCCAATTATGGAGTAGGCTAAAAAAGTTTCTCATTAAAATCTTTTTTGTTGTAAAGAGGATCTTCATGTCAAGAGCTTCCAAAAACACAATCCCCTTGGAAACTCCTGACTCCAAATAACACTGAACAGGAAAATTTCCCACAGACCACAGTTGTTATGAAAATTCTTCTGTTAATGGTTTTTATTATATTATATTAGTCCTTAAACTGCCAATAAACATGGTTACCTACAAATTGAAAAGCAAGGGAGTTGTCAGGGGCTGCTCCTTTAGTGGCAGAAGTGAGGATGGTACTGCTGGGAGAGTCTGCACTGTTCTTTGGATTCCCCAGGAAAGATTTACAGAAGGGTCATAAGGATTGGAGCTCTAAATAAAGACAGCCAGGAGGAAAGTAACAAGTACAAAGCAGTTCATGAAGGAGAGTAGCTCAAGGTGGAAGAGCACACTGAGAGGTCATACCTGCCCTGAGGCTACAGGGGTCCTTTCCTTTTGTGTCAATGGGGTCCTGTGTCACAGAAAGGGTCACAGAAAGGGTGGTCTAATGGAAGCTGCCTCCAAACAGTTGGGGGACTCCTCCTACAGGTTGGGAGGAGGAGTTTTTGACCCTGCAAGATTTTATACCTTAACCTTCATGGTAGACTTTCTCCCTGGAGGGTTGAGTAGGAGGGAGGGAGCAGGTTGTAACTGCAATGCAAATGCATTATAAGGACTGTAGGGGTTACCCCACAGCAGAAGTGGAAGAGGAGAGCACATGCTCTGCACCTGTGGCTCTTGCTCTATGAGCCCCATGGTTTAGAAGTACTAGGCTTCTAACATGTACATATGTATCACCATTCTTGTCCTCAGCTCATGCCTACCTAACTGTCTACTCTATCATTACCCCCTCAAGGACTTGGGGCTCTGTAATCTTTCAGGTCAAGCGAGGATGTCTCCTTAGGGCATTCCTTCCACTGCCCAAATCTAGCTTCTCCCTAATGAAATTATCTTTAGGGAGTTAAATTTCCTTTACACCCTGTGGGAATTCTGTTTTTATATTTAGATCTCGATGACTATTTTCCATTAAATAGTGCAAGATCCTTAGGTATCATATTTTCCCAAATAAGAGCTGTATATGAATTATGATTTATTTTATTTTTAATCACTTTAGCTCAGCCCTACAGGTTAACTTCATGAGAAGGAAAGTAATCGTGTGATTCCAGATCTAGGAACCTTAACCCCTCTCTCTCCTGCCTCCAGCCACAACCTGATGGTGAATGGCATTTCAGATGAAGAGAGGTTTGTCTTCTTTTGTTACTGCACATAGGTCATACAACAAACTGTATAACACAGTCTTCCACTCCTTAGTGTAAAAAGATTAAAAGTATTTTACCTTGAATTCTGGGTTTGAATGGAAAAAAAAAAGTATAAAGAGAGCTTGAGAACAATAGGTGGTCGTGAGAAAAATAAAGGAATGCTTGAGACCAACTTTGCCTGCTTCACAATTCTCACTTTGAGAAAGCCTAACCGAGAAACATGTGGACAAAAGAAGAGGCACTCAGGATCTTTCATTATTTAAATGATCTCTCTTGTATTTGAACATACATTTATATTTGAGTCTTAAAACAATTTGGAGGACTTAACAGTTGTCACTTTGTACTCATTTCACTAGCTCAATATTTTTAGTTAGCATTTATTAATAATCTACAGGGAGTATTTACCAATATCCCTTCATGTGACATGGGGGTAAGATCTTGATTGCTTGTGGAGAAACAGGCGCTATACAGTTCTTCAATGACTGATGCATTTTATGTCCTCAAATTGACTGACAGAAAGATAGAGGAGAGGTTCACTCCACATTCCATTAAGAAACAATTCTTAGAATTGGTAATGTTAAAGTTTCCAGGAAACTTAGAAATCATTCAGGTAAATTCATGGAATTTGGAGGAAGTGAAAACAGTCTTTCAGATGTGGAAAAAGGAAGAAAGAGATTCAGGTATAAGGTATGTATCAGGGAAGACACTAAAGTACAGTAAGTTGAGCGTAGTGTCATTTGCTTTTGATAAGTCATTGACAGAATGACCCATAACACTAAAATAAAGTGAGATGAAAAATTTGCTCAGTAGAGATAGGAGGATGAAAAGAATGAATGCAGTTAGATATTTTTAAGTGGTGAAGGGATATAAGAAGAATCCATTTTCCAAAGATGTCCATGTGAGACATCATCCAAATCTGTAGCTATACCTTAGAATGGTCTGCATTTAATTTAAATTAAATCAAATCTTGATCCTCTGATGACCTATTTTCCTTCATTGCTGCCTCATTTCCTTCAACCATTGATTAAGTTCATATAAATACTGTGTGCTGCACTTCTGTATAATGTGCATAATGGTGAAGAAAACCAACCTTAGAGGAACTTATAAATGTATAGTGGGTTGCAATACAGATCAAATAACTAGATAAATGTACATGCCTTACTCTGATAAGGAAACATATAATGAGTAATGACAAGAGCCAATGGACGGAGGTATACCAAGTAGCAGGGATTGGGAAGGCATTTCGGAAGCTCCCATGATCCTGCTGGGTTCCTTCCCTGCCTCGTGGCTAACTGGAATCAATACTACCTTCAATTTTGTTTATTTTTTTCTGTTTTCCTGACACTAAGTTTCAAATTTCTGACCTGAAATTGACCAGCATCCTTGAGGAAGGCTGATTTTTTCCCCCCAGAGGTGAAGAACAATCTTAGCTCTATTAGATACACAATAGCAAATCCTAGCTCATCTCCCTGGATCCAACATTTATTGGTTAACTGTTCCCCACCTCTGAAACTCTAACTTTGCTCTAAGCAATTGTCTGTCAACCATCTCCTTGCTAAATTTGATGTATCAAACAAAAGCACTCAGGATACAGCAAACTCTTCATGTTACATTGCACCGAAAAACACCAGTTTGTTAATTTTTGACAGATTTCTACCTGTGTATGGATTTTAATATAGCCTTTAGATTTAGACACTTTTGCCCCAAGAAGTCTAGGGTGTATATGTGGGAATTCTTCATTATAAAACACAAAAATAAAATAACCCAACACCATGATCTAGACATGTTACAAAACTCACCTAAAATGTATAGGAAGAAAACAGCTCTTCCTCAGAGATCTCCTCTCCTGTTCCTGAAGATTTCTAGATAATACATGCTGAATAGAAGTGAACTGGTCCATTTGTCAAGGAAATCTTTCCAGGACACACGACCAACTGCCAAGTAGCTAAATGTCATGATACCCACAGATGAAGCATCTGACCATGAAGTGTCATGGTCACTTCACAGGACTTGGATCTCTGCAGATCGTTTTCCTTATTAATCAAAATCCTAACAAATGTAAGTGAAAGAACTGCTCTTTGGACATAAAAAGCTTATTATAGGTTTTCCTATACCCAAAAAGGAAGGATTACGTCCTAAAAGTGATGTAATCTTGCACATTTGGTCTTTGATATGATGTGATTTAACTAGATAGACTGCACAATCCAAATAACAATAACTGGCATTGATTTGATTCTTACAACACGCATTTCACAGAAATCCCACAAGGCAACAGAGCAAATGAGATGCTCATTTTTTCCAGGTGACTAGTGGAAACAGCAGGATTCTTCTCCTTTGGTCATGTTGTGTAATACTTCTTTTTGAAAATTAATTAATTTCAGTAGGATTTGAAGTCCCTTCCAAATACACCCACATTTTGACTACTTCTCACCACCACCACTGCCACCACACTGATCTGAGCCACCATATTTCTCCCTGATTGTCGCAATATCCTGTAAGTGTTTTCCCTGTTTCTGGACTTGTTGACCTTCAATTTAGCCTCAACCCAGCAGCCAGAGTGATCCTGTAAAAACAGGAGTCAAATCTCTTCTTGCCAATGCTCCAAGCCTTCACTGGTTTCCCACAACTGCAAAGTACTCCCTAATCTAGCACCCAGATGCGTCCGTCTGTCTTCTCACCTTCTACTACCACCCCTCACCTTGTTCACCCTACATTGGCTGCAGTGACCTCTTAGGGCCTCTTGAACACACTACCATCGATCTCCATGATCTCATCTCAAAGCTGGTGGATAGGTTTTTTCCTCTTTTGGAAAGCTTTCCCCCTAGATACCTGCATGGTTCATTCACTCAGACATCACTTCGCAAAGGGGCCTTCACTGGTCACGCTACCTAAAACATTTGTTCTTCTACATCAGTTCTTGTCCCCTTTCTATGTGTTTTTCCCTTGCATTCTAATATCCAAATGTTATATATTTTACTGCTCCACTTTTAAAAGTTACCTGTCTGCTCCAACTAGAATGTAAGTCTCTTAAGGGCTGAGTCTTTATCTGTTGAACACGCTACAGTATCCACCCACCTACTGAGTATGGGGCAGAGAGGGATCAGTTCATCAGTATCTGTTGAATAAGTAAGGGAAGCTCACACATGTTAAACAACCGAGGAAGGCCCTATGGCTAACAGTGGAGGACACTGCATTCAAATTAGGTCTTTCTTATTTACTGGTGTTTTATTTATCAATTTGTGGCATCTGCTTAACTTTCTTAAGTGGCACTTGTGGCCTTCTAAATATAGGACTTCAGAGGGAATGTTCAAATACAAAACATTTACCCTGGAGCCTGATGGTGGGTAGAGAAATGACAGGGTAACATTTAATCCTCTGTTCCAGTGAGAACATCTAACAACTCTCTTCAAGAAGCAACACCAGGCTTGCACCTTGATCCCTTTCTCATCCACTCCCAAATGGATGAGACATCTTCTGGGACTTGAGGCAAATGTGTTCTTTGCTCAACAAGTATGCAGAGTTTGGAAAAATCAATGGAGATTTGATACACTTTAACATGAAAGTGGCAGTTAGGCTTTGAGTCTTTCAAAGCTTGGAAGAGTTATGGATAAAACAGATACAAATAAATAATTCAAGCAGAGGAAAAGTCACAAGAGCCACAACCACTAGTCCAAAATTGTCTTAATAAACAGTTGGCCCCATATTCCATCTCTTTTCATCTCCTGAATGTATCAAGTAGCACTAGCTCACAAAATCCAATTGGTTTAAATCCAGTGGACATTTTGAAAAGTTAAAAATTTTTTTTTCCGTAGGCGTACAATGGTGGAAGGGAAATGAAAGTGGTTAAGGACCAATTTTTTATCTTAGACTCCCTAACTCCCTCTTCTTCCTCCTTCACTTGTCATTTTATCCGCTTATTGAGGAACGAATAAAACTGGGCATAGCTTCTGTGACAATTGAAAAAGTTCTAGTTAGAAAGAAAATATCTAAGTAATGAAATGTTAAAACATAGCTTTAGCTAAACTACAGTACTTTTGTTTTATATTTACTCACATTTTCTTTCACTCATGTGATGACAAAATATTTAGATAATATTATAAGAAGGAAGAAAACCCTTAGGTTCTCCTGTCATACTAAATATCCCTCATTGATGGGAATAAAATGTCAGGAAAACTTGTGTACTGAGGGAGTATAAGAGAACAAATAGAACACATTCTCTAGCCAACATTTAAAAAAAAAGATTCCATTTTCTCAACAATTAATTTCAAAGACTGTGTGTACTGGTCTTCAGAGGATAGAGCAAGTTAGAAGCAAGACCAACAATTTCTAAAATTCTTAATTGAGTATTTCCAGTGAGTTTATGCTACACTAAAGGGAGATAAAACTTGCGATTTGTTTTTCTTAGTACACGATGTACTGATTAAACTTCATTTCCCTCAGCACTCAAGTCAGTGAAGCAATAATACCTAGTGAGGTACCGTGGAAGTCTGGGAAAGTTGGTTTGTCTTCATGGTAAGATCCACCTTACTAATGAGAGATTATTTGGACACCTGAGAGGTTCTAGTTCATTCTCTCATTAGTAAGTTTGTAAACAGTGGTAACTGATAAAATCGTGTCCTCAGGACTCCAATAGCTACAGAAAGCTTCTACTAAAGAATAACGCCTTCTGTTCATGTCTTCTGCCCATTTTTTGATGTGATTATCTGTTTTTTGGGTATTGATTTTGAGGAGTTCTTTACAGATCTGGGACATCAGCCCTTTGTCTGTAGTGTCACTTGCGAATATGTTCTCCCATTCCGTGGGTTGCCTCTTTGTTTTGTTGAGTGTTTCTATTGCTGTGCAGAAGCTTTTGATCTTGATGGGGTCCCAAAAGTTCATTTTTGCTTTTGTTTCCTTTGCCTTTGGAGAGGCAGTGAAAAGAAGGGCTATCTGTACCCCAATGTTCATAGCAGCAATGGCCACAATCACCAAACTGTGGAGAGAGCCAAGATGCCCTTCAACAGACGAATCGATAAAGAAGATGTGGTCCATATATACAATGGAATATTATGCCTCCATCAGGAAGGATGAACACCCAACTTTTGTATCAACATGGATGGGACTAGAGGAGATTACACTGAGTGAAATAAGTTAAGCAGAGAGAATCAAGTATCCTATGGTTTTACTTACTCATGGAGCATAAGGAATAACATGGACGACATTAGGAGAAGGGAAGGAAAAGTGAATTGGGGGAAATTGGAGGGGAAGATGAAGTACTGAGAGACTGTGGACTCTGAAAAACAAACTGAGGGTTTTGGAAGGGAGGGTGGTGGGAGAATGGGAGAGCCTGGTGGTGGGTATTAAGGAGGTCACTTATTGCATGGAGCACTGGGTGTGGTGCATAAATAATGAATCTTGGAACACTGAAAATATAAAATTGAATTAAAAAAACTAAAGGTGTTCAACCTCATTAGTCATTAGAAAAAAAAAATAATGCCTTCTGAATAACATCCTACTAACCTTATTTATTTGATAGAGAAACCATTTTGATACAAAAATCATTCTCAAAATCTCTACTTAATTAGCCTTAATAAATGTGAGAACAACAGTTCAACTAGATGTCATATAATAAAGCTTCCCCAATGGATTTTCTATAAATATTTTTAAGGCAAATAGCACTCTAGTTCCTTTTATTTATATTGATATGGTTAAATATTTTTCAATGTTTATTTACCTAATTTCACTTGAATCCCCTTGATGAACTTAACAAAGAGAAAACATTGGGAATGCTAATATAACATCTGTCATTTAAAAACAAATACGTGTTTTTAGGAAGAAGCAGCATTTCTAATATAATTGAAAATTTAAAAAAAAATTTTAAGTACCACACAATATTTTCAAATTCATGATTTTTAAGATTATTTTTTGACCTTAAGCAAAACATAAATTGTTATGGTATCATATAGTACTTTCTGTTATTTCAAAATATTACTGAGATTAATCCATTTTATTAAATCACCTTTCTCAAGACAATACCCAATTAAAATATAGGTTGATCTAAATGTGTAATTTTCTAAGAGATGTTATATCTTACAGATCTTATAAGCTTCTACATTAAACAAAATCAAAACCAGAATGAGAGATCAACTCACTTCTGTTGAGATGGCTATCATCAAAAAGACAAGAGATAACAAATGCTGGCAAGAATGTGGAGAAAAGGGAACCCTTCCTCATGCACTGCTGGTGGGAATGTAAACTGGTACAGTCACTATGGAAAATAGTATGGAGGCTCATCAAGAAATTAAAAATAGAACTCTCATATGCTTCAGCAATCCCATTTCTGGATATACATACAAAGGAAACCAAATTATCATCTCAAATAGATATCTGCAGTCCCATGAACATTGCAGCATTATTCACAATAGCTAAGACATGAAAATAACCACCAACAGATACACAGACCAAGAAAATATGATATACATTTATATCCACATGTAAATAATGGAACACTCTTCAACCTCAAAAGAAAGGAAATCCTGCCACTTGTGACAACAGGGATGAATCTGGAAAGTGCTGTGCTAAGGGAAATAAGTCAGAAAGAGGCAAATACCGCATGGCATCACTTCCATGTGCGGGAAAAAAGTTGGAACTCATAGAAACAGAGTAGAATAGTTATTGCCAGGAGCTGGGGAATGGGGGGAAATGAGGTGAGATTGATAAAAGGGTACAAACTTTCAGTTATATAATGAAGATGTTCTGAGGATCTAACCTACAGCATGGTTCATAATATATATATTAAACCTTAAAATAATTGGAATTTATTGGCTCACATAAATAAACATGGTTATGTCCAGGCACTTAAATATTACCATCAGTCCTTTCTCTCTTTCTCATCTTTACTCCCTTCAGTGTTTTGTGTTGTGTGTTTCCTAAAGACTGGTATCTGCTCTGTGGTGTCCGCTGGCAGTCCTACAAACTGAATAATACTGTTAATACCAGCAGAAGAGCCGTTTCTAAGTGCTTGAAGAAGATTATGTGATCATCTCAGAATCAGTCTCTGTAATCTGATACAGGAAATTCTAAAAATGGCACCAGATTTGATATTATTTGAACCTCTGCCAATAAAGTCAAAAATTCAGGGAAAAGAAAGATTTTCTAACAACAACTACATGACAAATAACTAATGGTAAATCAACTGATCAAAAGTATTCAAAGATCTAAGGCAATAGTTAATTTATAGCTGAGCTCTATATAATTTCTAATGAGAAGTATTCCTGATACTATCCAAATACCCAATTTTATTATGAGTCCAACCAAATTAATACAACAAAACTGAAGATGAGAGTGTAAAACAAAAAAAAAAAATAAATGAATTGCTAATTATGAATATAGCAAAAGTTCTAAAAAAATTAGGAATCTAGCACATATCAAATGCAGAAATGCAAGAATGGTTGAATAGAAAATGTAGCAAAATGAAGGGAATGATCACATAATGATGTCAGCATATTCAGAAAACACATTAGAAATGGATAAAGAAGATGATATATATATATATATATATATACACATATATAAATACATATATATATCATATCATATGATACACACATACACACACAATGGAATACTACTCAGCCACCAAAAGAATGAAATCTTGCCATTTACAACAATGTGGATGGAACTAGAGGGTATTATGCTAAGCAAAGTCAGTCAGTCAGAGAAAGACAATTATCACATGATTTCACTCACATGTGGCATTTAAGAAACAAAACAGGATCGGGGGAAGCAAGGGAAAAATAAAACAAGAGGAAATCAGACAAGGAGACAAACCATAAGAGACTCTTCTTAATCATAAGAAACAAACTGAGGGTTGCTGGAGGGGAGGGAGGTGAGGGGATGGGGTAACTGGGTGATGGGCATTAAGGAGGGCATGTGATATAATGAGCACTGGGTATTATATAAGACTTATGAATCACTGACCTCTACCTTTGAAACTAATAATATAATACATGCTAATTAATTGGATTTAAATTTTAAAAATTACAAAAAAGGTAGTTCCAAGTTCAGTCTGAACATATGGGGGACAGAGAGGTTATGGGAAGACTAGTTGGAGGCTCTTCTTGTAGTTTAGGTGAGAGAGGACATTGGCTTAGAGTAAGAAGGTGATTCAGACAACCCCTTTCTCTTCATTTTGCTACATGTCACCGTGTTTATGTGTGTCCTGGACTCTTTCATAAACCTGACAGTCAATAAGACCTAAAATAATGAGGACTTAGGGGGGAAAAAAAAGGAAAAGAAAACCCATCAGATAAAAATAAGAAGTCTATTACTATAAAAACTTTAGGTAAAAGAGGACAGAATAAATTTTTTTTCCTACTGGAAATCTTTTTAGCAAGCATCTTTCTGGTCACCCATTACATGTGAACACACTTTCCCTACATAGGAAATGACTCCTCTTAAGAAGTCATGCCTCTCTCCAAGGTGTAAGCTGAAGACAATAAGCTTTACTTACTAAAGGTAAGAATATATTGCAAAATATATACATGCATGATTTTCACAAATCAATAAAGAATTCAATCAAAAGTGCTCTTGAGTTCCTTTTTTTCCTTCCTGATTTCTTGTGGTCACTCTTTTTAGTTAACAGTTAATCTTTTAAAAATTCATTCAGGATGTTTTGACAAATTATTATTTCTGCAATTAATTATTTTATCAATTTTTAAGAGTGGGTCAGTAGACATGACTTCTAACTTTGGCTCTTCATGATCTCTGATCAAAGATTTTTAACTGCTTCCTAATTTCTTTAATAACATCTCTGAACACCTTTGAAGAATCTGTCACCCAAGGGCATTTCTGAGGCTCAAGCATCCTCTTCAGGATACATACGAGAAGAAGATAAAAATAAAAGATGCTCATGCCTGTGATTCCCAAGCAGTGCTTTGAATATTCTGAATATAGTTGAGACAACAAAAAATAAATAAAACAAAAAAGAATCTCTAGATTTCTTCCTAAATAACAGATGATTATGTATTGTCTTTCTGCTTCTATGCATATAGGCTCAGGCTATTGTTCTGAACTCATCCTTCTCATTCATTTTGTGTAGAGTCTACTCATACTGGTATAATAAATCACTTACCCAGACCCCCGAAGAGAGAGTATATGATCCAGTCCCCTCTGAGGCAGTGACCCAAATTTCAGGTATCAGCCCTGAAGAGAGGCTCGGTTTGAATGAGTTAATACAGGTTTACATTCTATCAGATACCCACATGTTTAAACATTATTGAAAGAGTATTTCAAGGATAGTCCAGGACTCAATCTTTTAATGAAAATGCATTTGTTGAGTAGTTATACAATCTGCTGGGCAGGAGAAATTTTAAAAGGAACAGGAAAGTCACAGTAGTACTTTCTACCACTCTTGACTCCTAAAGTTTGAATGACAGCAACCCAAGTCATTCTAACCGTGGAAAAGGAAATATTACCAGGGCCTCTGAAAAAAACTGGAAAAAAAAAAAAAAAAGAATGTAAGATGCTCCTTATCCTTCTATCCTTTTATCATTTATCCTCGTGGACTTTCTCTCTGCTTATGATCTCATCTCTTCCTATTTCAGACCGAAGCATTTTAAAGGCTGGGGCATGGAAACAACTTCTTTCAAGTCTCAGATCCACCTATAGAGGAGCTGAAACTCCACCCTTCTCTTTCCAAGTTCAAACTCTGGAGGAAGGTCTTTGATCTGCCCAGCCTATGTCAACTTCTCATCCCTATTCTCATCACCTGCAGCCAAAGGATTATGGTCTTTGACCCAAAATGGGACAAGTCTCAGTACCAATAAACTGGCCCAAACAAGTAGGCCTTATAAGACAATCACCACAGTAACAAGGACTACACGATTAGGTGAAAGTAAGAAGCTTTTCAAAGGATGTTTTTGGCAGAGAAATTAAATGTATGTGTGTGAGTATGGATTCTCTTTGGCATACTTAATACCCTCTATTTAAAAAGAATTGAAAATATTTCTGTTCATAGAGAAGCATATTCCCTTTTGTTAAAACGCAGTAATGTCAAACATTTTAAATTGGAACTGTAACAAAATGAACCTGAATTTGCGAATGAGAAAATTGTGATCTAATGAGACAGAAAACAGGCTACAAGCTAGTGACTGAATTGGCCATTTACTGATTATTGCTGTGACTAATGTTCGGTGCGAAGTACTGCTTTCTGACAGCAGAGTTTCATTTATATGTTTCCTTAGATAATTATGTCTTTGCCTGAGTCCCCTGACCCTATCGTCACGTGACATGACCCTGTACAAACATTCTTAACTTAAAAACATGTATAAGTCAACGACAAAAATGTAATAATTAACATTTTTCTCAAAGCATTATTTATGTACTATAGTTTCCTGACTAAACCAGTATTCACATTATTTTGAAATCTTGATGAGTAGGAATTGGGATAATGCTATGAAAGACAGTGAGCAGTTTTTTCTTTCTCTACAAGTAGAGACATAAAGACCCATGTGGGAGCACCATCTTCTTTAGTTTGAGAAAAAAAAAACCCAAAATCATTCACAGGCTATTTGGCTTTATAAAAGTTGCCTCTACAATTAGCCATACAGGTTAAATTTTACTAAATTCTTACTAGAGGCCGTACACATGCTAAGAATTGTCACATGTTGCATCTCCTTTAGGTCTCACAACAAACAAGGAGGGAGATCCTCTCATCATCAATTTATAGATGAAGAAACCACGGAGGAGAGAAATTAACTTGTTCCCAGCTCACACAGCTAAGAAGTAATTGAGATGGGATTAGTAGTCAAAAGCCTAATTGTAATATTTAACTAGCCTCACTTCAGCCCTCCATTGATATTACATAGTACTCAGGACCAGATGTGACGCTCCTTATCATGACCTGACACGGGGCCAGGGGGCACCTCAGTCGAGATCTGTCAGGGGTCCTCCTGTCCCACACTGGATCAATTGAACTTAGTGTGTTCCAACCACTCACTGACTCACTCTCAAATTTGCCAAGGTCTTTCATGAATGAGAGATTTTTGCAATGCTTCTTCCCTCAGAATAATTTTTTTCCTCAATATTTGGGACCATAGTACTAAAATAACTCTACCCTCATCCATTCCCACAACTAAGGTTAATCTCCAGTACACTTCATCATTTTACTTTCTTCATAGCACAAAACACGATCTAAAAGATCTTGTTTACCTTTAATTATCTGCGTGTTTGGAAACATACTTAGGCAGTAGGTATTGAGAAACGAAATATTCATACTCTTTAGAAACAACTTTTTGCTTCCACCCTAGGGAAACACATTCAGTAATAATAGTTAACATTTGTCAAACCCTGAGTTGGTGGCAGGCATCCTGCTTATGGTTTTAAGCCTGTCCTTTTATTTACCTCCCACTCCACCCCAGCCAGCAGGAACTACTATTACCCTCATTTTCAGAGGTTACTGAAACTCTGTGAGAGAAATAATGTCCAATAATGTCCAAGGTCATTCAAAAATTAAGCTGGCTCAAAATGGAGTTTATCCAATCCTAGTATCTGTGCCTTTAAGCATAATGCTAAATACTGAAGAAAATGCTATAAAAAAGATATATAGAAATCATTTCCAATAGTGGAAAGATAGACCACAGCATATAGATCCAAATATAATCACAAAATGGAATATTGTGCAGTCATTAAAATAATGTTTATAAAGATCCCGAAATAATACTCAAAATGCTTATTGAATACCGATGTTTAAAAGGTACAGAATCTTGTATGTGCTACAATTACATAAATGAAAAAAAAATTAATTCTGCATTAAAAAATATTGAAGGAAATGAATCAAATAGTGATTGTGTTTGGGTGGCTGGATTATGCATGGTATTTCTTTTTTCTACTTTTTAAAATTCCCTAATTATCCTTAATGAGCTCGTAATAGTAATGGAGTGAATTTTTAATTTCACATACACAGTCTCATCGGAGACATTTAGATTTTAATGATACAGGAGTTTTCCTCCCTGTGGGAGAGCCCAGCCCTTCAAGCCTTTGAGGGGCTTCAAACTCTATATAAAAGAATCCTTCTGGATAAAGAGGCCTAAGAGGTTTTCTCTTTTAAATTGCCCACAGACATGACAGGCAGGCCCCATACACCTTTCCTTCTTGCATAAACAGGGTCTCATGATTAATTAGCAGGCCAACCCTGGAGACCCGCTTTCTTTTGTCTTCTGCCTACTGGGTACTGACTCTTTCCCAGGACCCTAGGACCTGAGCCAAAGGCAGACCCTTAACTGACTGAGTCACCAGGTGCCCAAGTCACCGTGGTTTTGTTGGTGTCGGAAAGTGCCTGCCCATCCACTGTATTGTCCCGTCACAATTATGCTCAGTGAATTCAAATCCAGTCACCAGCCTTGAGCAGCAGATTTCGGTCCTTTATTTCAGAAGTACGAGCCTCTCTGCCCTTGGTCAAAACTCAGCTCAGCTTCCAGGCCAGGCTGCAATCTTCTCAGTGTCTCTAAATATTTCGTTCCTCACAAAGTTTCTAGACTAGTTGGATACAATATTGACTCTTTTCTCAATGATACTTTCTTGGATGACTGTGAAATTACTCTGTTTATATAGAGTTTAATAGCGAGACTCTCAGTCACCTTGCAGACATTTAAATGGAAAATCACAAATTTTTAAAGATCCCAGATACACCCTTTAACCCCCAGTACTCTAACACATCTAGTCCATGCCTTTATTTTGTCCTCGTCCAATACTTTCCTGTCTAGTCTCCCTCCAGTGCAACTAAAGCTTCGCATAACACAGCATTTAGAAAAAAGTAAGGGTAAGTTTTTTGTTTTTTTTTTTTAACCCAAATGTTTCCTTTTAGTAATAGGCAGTAATCTCTCCTTGCAGAGAGATCAGTGAATAGAAGTATCATCAGTAATAACCCCAGGCAAACATTTGGGTTTTAGTGACATTGTTTCTACTTCATAAAATATTCATCTAACACAACAGAGTACTTCATTAGGTAGAGTATAATATAAATAGTATCAGTCTGAAGTAATATATAAAGTATGCTAGGTGTCATATTTCTGTAATATACATAAAGTTACAAAATTGAGCATGCGCCTGGGTGGCTCAGTGGGTTAAGGCCTCTGCCTTCGGCTCGGGTCATGGTCCCAGCGTCCTGGGATCGAGCCCCGCGTTGGGCTCTCTGCTCAGCGGGGAAGCCTGCTTCCGCCTCTCTCTCTGCCTGCTTCTCTGCCTGCTTGTGATCTCTGTCTGTCCAAAAAAAAAAAAAAAAAAAAAAAAAATTTAATAAAAAAACCCACAACTTTAAAAGGATAGAGATCACAGTGTTGTTCCCATTCACCCTAACCAGTCACAATTTTCCAACAATTATAAAAATTAAATAGTATGAATTTTTTTTTGCTATCTGGTTCAAGACAGTTGATATTTAAAATGCTTTGAAGGGGCTCCTGGGTGGCTCGCTTGGTTAAGTTCTGCCTTTGGCTCAGGTCATGATCTCAGGGTCCTAGGGTGGAGCCAGCATTGGGCTTCCTGCTCAGCAGGGAGTCCACTTCTCCCCCTCTCTCTGCCCCTCCCTCGCTCATGTGCACACTCTCTCTCAAATAAATCTTTTTTTATAAATATTTTTAAGGACTGACATTTAAGTATTTTGCCATCCACGCCATGTTAAATATTTTACACAGATTATCTCAGTTAAGCTGTTTGATTTTTAACATAAACTCAGTAAGAAGTTACCATGTTTCGTACCTTGTCTAAGGTCACAGGGATGTGATACGATGTAGCCCAGCTGAGGATCCAGACTGTGTGACTTCAGAGCCCCTGTGGTTAACCACTGCTATTAAACTTCTTAAATTTGTAAGAATTTACTTGTTAGGATACACACAAAGCTATGAGTTGTTAGATAATAAGCATGAATTATGAGGATAGCAGTCTTTCTTCTTGTTTCCAAAAGGGATGATTGTAGCCACTAACACCAGGAATATTACTATGGATTTCTGAAGTGCGGACTTGACTAAGCTATGAAGAAGGAAGGGAGGCTGGCAGTCAGTTTGTAGTATACACACTCTTTATTTCAGTTATTCAATCTAACACTAATCTAGGTGCTGCTGTGAAAGGATTTCTGCAGATATAATTAAAATCCCTGAGCAACTAATTTTAAACAGAGGAGTTTTTCCTGGATGGGATTGACCTAGGTGAGCCCTTAGAAGGGGCGAGACTCTTCCTGGTGATAGAGACCCAAACAACAGCTTGGTCTGTAACTGCTGCCCCTTCCCTGTATCTTCCCTATAGATTTCAGACTTATTTAACCTGTCCCCCCCACCATCCCCCGGCACACGATTATATAAGCTAATTGCTTGTAATACATACCTCCCTAAATGTACGTAGGTAGGTAGATAGATAGATAATTTGCTTCTCTAATTGAAGCCTGACTGATACAAGTTTTGTCAGTGTCCTATTTTGATTCTGTGGGTCCTGAAGCTTATATGGTTTTGTGCATGGGTGGATCTTCTTTGAGAAAAATTATTACAAAAATTAGACATTTAGGTACGAAAGTATTTATGATAAAAGAATCATAAATTCTTAAAAGCTGACAAATATCACAAACATAACACAGAATAATAATATTTTTGTGATGAACTGTTTGGCATACTTTAAAATACTTCATGTGCAATGTTTAACTGCACATGACTTAACTGACTTCCATATGACAAAAACTCAGTACCCCCCTTTCCTATAAAGAGAATTAAAAAAACAGTCTATCCTCTAGCATGGTTGATTGAAATCTTTTATTAATGATTTTTTTTTCTTTTTTTCTCCCCCAATCATTTTCTACCAAATGGCTTTGGGCTTCATGTATTTCAAGCCCAAATTCTCCTCCGTTGTCTGTATATATAGAGTTCTGGGCAGGATAGGATGCATTTTTACAGCAATATGACCTTTGGCACAGAACCTTCAAGGCTCAGGGTTGAGTGAGTTGGCACAAGAAGCAACAGGACTACTCCTGGAAGTCATTCCCACACCCAGCAGTCAGTGACACCTTATAAATACAAGGTTGTCTCTGTAAACAACATAGATGCATCTCATTAAAAGAAAACCAAGTGTACCTTCAAGTGAAATTCCCCTTTGAAACCAAAACGTCTGAAGCTACTCCAACACTTCCCTTCAAGGTGAAGTATAAAAGCAATAGATCAAAGAGATGGCCATCTTAACTGTGTGTATCTTACTTCTAATAAACATACATAAACATATGATTGTGCCGTGGTACACTGAGAAATGGCTGCCCAAGATGTTCACCACCTAATTCCCCAGGCCGTGCAAGTCACCTCAGATGACAGAAGAGATCGACAGATGCGATTAGACTTTCGAGATGGGGAGATTCTCCTGCTTAACCGAGGTGGGCACAGTGAAGTTGTAATTGTCCTCATAAAAGTGAGGCAGAGACCCAAGGGACTGAAAGTAGCATGAAGATGAAAGCCAAAGGTTATAATGATGGGAGGGAAAAAAATGAGCCAAGGGACACAAGCAGCCTTTAGAGGTTAGATAAAGCAAAGAAACAGAGTCCACTAAGAATTCTCTAGAAGGAACACAACCCTGACCACAGTTGTTTCAGGCTCTTAAACTCCAGAACTCTAAAGAAAATAAATTTATGCTCTAGCCATTTCTGTCTGTGGTAACTTGGTATAGCAGCAACAGGAAACTAATACACGTGTATACATTGCTGGGTCCCTTCCAAGGCTTTCCAAGGAGACTGTGCTCGTGAGGTGTTCTCAGCTTTACGGATGATACAGATACAAAACCAAACCAAACCAAAATGAAACAAAACCTGTAGATAATCCCATGGAGAAGCCCTAAGCCCTGAGAGACAGTCAAGGTGGGAGAGTGCTCTGAGCCATTTGGAAACATGGGGCCCCTTTAAATCATACATTTTGTTCAATATTCCTGTGAGAAGAAAGCTCAATGCTGGCCTGAGCAGGCTCTCTTCATCCAACATCATGCTCTTCTGAAGCATACAGTATCCAGTGACTCGTTGAGGCATGGGTATAAAAGCTCAGCCATTTGGACCCAATGTAGGACAACTCCGAGTGATCATTCAAGAGCCAGAGTTCCCTGCAGGAACTCTGAGGGACACAAGCAGCCTTTAGAAGTTAGAAAAAGCAAAGAAACAGAGTCCACTAAGAATTCCCTAGAAGGAACACAATTCTGCCCACAGTTTCAGGCTCTTAACCTCCAGAACTCTAAAGAGAATAAATTTGCATTCTAGCCATTTCTGTCTGTGGCAACTGCACTCCACGAGCTGTTCTTTGGGCCCTCAATGCAGCTCAATCCTGCTTTCCCTCCTTCCCTAACACTCTGAACACTAAACTCTCTCTCAGGGTTTATTTCCTGAAGGACCCAATCTGTATTACTGATACACTACTAGCTCTATAGCTAGTATAGCTCTATAAACTGTCCCATAAATATTAGCTGGTAGTTTACTGAGAGTAACACACGATGCTAGCCATCCTAAAATATCATCTTCGTGAGGGCAGAGACTTTGGTTTGTTTATTAGCTATAACCAGCACCAAGAAGAGTATCTCACTCCTCACACTCATTCAATCAGTTGTGATGCGAAGCCATTTACATGCCTGGGTACTTTGGACATACTAAGTGAGTGAATAACCAAATGAATGGATGGCTTCATGAAATACTGAGACCACAGATGTGAAAAATTTTAGTTAAATCATATGAAAGCAAATATAATATTTTATTTTATTTTATTTTTAAGATTTTATTTATTTATTTGACAGAGAGATCACAAGCAGGCAGAGAGGCAGGCAGAGAGAGAGGAGGAAGCAGGCTCCCCGAGAGAGCAGAGAGCCCGATGCGGGGCTCGATCCCAGGACCCTGAGATCATGACCTGAGCCAAAGGCAGCGGCTTAACCCACTGAGCCACCCAGGCGCCCCGCAAATATAATATTTTAAACTTCATCATGGCCCTCCCCTTTCTCCACTTGAGGGTTTCTCTATTCTTTTCATTTTCTATAAATTATAGATTTTAGGGTGCTCTACATAAACTCTCCAGACTGCCCACCTTATTCACTACCAGTGTTCCTCCATAATAATTCTCTGAATAGTATGAAACATCCCCTTGTAAGTCCCATATGGTGTGATACCTAATAAGTATTTGTTGATTGATCATTTGTTCTGCTGACATTTCGGTTCAACTTATATGCATGGTTGGTCTCTATTTCCCTTTTGCTTCCAATCTTCATTCCAGGATGAACATTTTGAAGAGGACTAAACCATCAACTATGAGTTCCTGGACTAGGGATTCAGTCTTACATATCTTTATACTCTCAGAGTCTAGCACAGCATCTGACACACAATAGATTCCCCAAATGTCCCCAGATTCAATCCTTCTTGTGATGGTAGGGAATAGAGAATGTTACTGTGTTTGAATGGGCACTTTTGAATTGTTTGTTCCTGGTAGGGAGGAGCAGGTCTCCTGCAGTTAAGCAAATAGTATTAATTGCTAACAGTTACAAATTCATTGTATTTGCATCCAACACTGTACTAAGTACCATAAATAGATTACCTTCTCACAATGACCATATGAAATAAAGTTTACTATCATGTTCATATTTCAGATGTATCTTAGAAAGTTAAAGCATCTTGCCTAAAATCAAATAGCTCGTCAGGGCAATGTAAAGGTTCAAAATAGTCTGTTTTCAGGCCATCCTTAATTTTCAATCATAGCAAATTTCTTTAGATGATGTAAATGTACTACTGTTCAATAACTGAATCCTTAGACTATCAAAAAGTAGGAAAAAACTGTAAAATTTGAATATACATATATACAGCTGACCTTTGGACAACACAGTCTTGAACTACACTGGCCCACTTATAGGTGGATTTTTTTTCTCAATAATACAACACAGCATCGTAAATGTATTTTTTTTTTTTTGCCTTATGATTTTCTTCACAATGTCTTCTTTTCTCTAGCTTACTTTATAAGACTATAACATATAATACATATAACATATAAAGTATGTGTTAATTGACAGTTTGTTATTAGTAAGACTTCCAGTCAGAAGGATATTAGTTAAGTTTTGGGAAAGTCAAAAGTTATATATGGATTTTCAACTGTGTGGGAGGTTGGTGACCCTAACCCCATGTTGCTCAAGGGTCAACTGCATTAGGAATTACATGTCAGGTTGAATTATTATTGATTTTACTCACTTCAGTTAATCTGGAAGATAAAGAGTTGGCTTCATTATGTCTACCGAGTAGGAGATACTGTTCAATCAGGTGATGATTTTTCTTTTTACCATCTTAATTATCACCAATCAATTGCCCTGCCTTATCACAGGTTCTTTTATTCACCAATTCAACAGACATTTATGAATGCCTACTGTGTTCAGCTCTACTTCATGTACCAGGAAACAAAATAAGTTATGACTTCATCCTCAAGGAGTGTGTATTCAGTTAGAGACTAAAGTCAACATATAAATAAGAAATCACAAAAAAATAGGGTAAATGCCAGATTCTAAGCCTTGACTGCTACAAAAGCACATCTAAGTCTATTTGAGGATGGAAGGTGGATTGAAGTCAGGGAACCCTTCAGATTGGGCTCCACTTTAATTATGTCTGAGGAATAAATAGGAAATAGGTGGGTAAGGGAAGAGCGAGGAAGTGGATTCTGGGAGTGGGTCGCTAGAGACAAAGGCACAGAAGCTTGATGCAGCACATTTTTAGTAATATAAGTATTCATTTAAATAGTGCTTAAGGAAAGGATGCGTGGGAGGGGAGATGACAGGGTCCAGCAGGAGGTAAGGGGCCAAAGGCAAGAGGGTGTTGGACGAGTAGTTATAGGGTTGACCATGAATGCCTTGCAGTTGACATTAAGAAGTTCAAACACTCTTGTCAAGAATGGAGACCCAGCAAAGGATTTCTAAGTAGGCAACTGATGACAGGATTGGTTTTTTTCTGGTAAGTCTTTCTGAAAGATTGCTCTGGTGACAGCATGAAGTATGGAACAGAAGGGCCCTCAGGTGGGAAGCAGAGTTCATCTGGAGGTTATTACGGTGGCCCAGCTTGGACATGGCACGTGTCCAGCTTGGGCCTTGGCAGCTGGGCTAACAGAAGGCAGAGCTGCTGGACTCTGGAGGAACTAAGTGGGTGTGTGGGTATTTAGAGGTAGAGAGGTTCCTGACTTGGAGAGCAGTTGACACTTGGTATAGAGAGGAAAGAGGAAATGATGATGCAGGATGTGTTTAGGTGTTTGTGGAACAGCCCAATGGAGAACTAATATTAATGATAACTGTAATCATTTATGTAGCATTGTTCCCAGCATTTCATATATATTAATCCTTCTAATCCTCACACAACCTGGAAGGATCTGAAGCACAAAGAAGGAAGCGACTCACAGGTGCTGGCCCATTTGTAATGTGGGGGCTAGAACTATGTTCCAGAACTTACACTGCATGAAGGGCTTTGGGAGATCTGGAACGCTTTTCAGTAGGGGTATCAGATTCAGATTGCTTTCAGGAAAGATCTCTCTACCCACTGTGTAAGGAAATGGCTACATGGGTAATACTGAAAGGAGTAGCTGTGCATCTTCATCTACAAGTTAACACAACTATAAATCTGCAGGACTGGCCTGACGCGCATCTTGTATGATTTGGTACAAGGGGATGAGGCGAACTTGACACGGAGCCAAACACAATGTCTGGCTCAATGTATACACACAATACATCTTAATTTCTTCCCATCCATTTCCAATTTCCTTCTTTTCTCTTGCCTTGTTTAAAAGAAGAAGGAAAAAAAGTCCCTGTTTGTATGCTGTATAGTGCCAGCTCTCAGAAATGTTTGGCTCAGGAAAGAGGATGGACTCATTTGGCTACGTACATTTCAGATTTTAAAGCACATAGGTAGCTAGTGAACCTTTGAACACTGAGGAGCTTAAATTCACATTCTCTGATGTGACCCTTCCCCTGACACTAACACACCCACACATACACAGACGCGCGCGCGCGCACACACATGGAAGTTTTCATAGCACAATTTCAATATATTTGCATGGAGCAAAACAATTTTCCCAAAACGGAATTATTTGGCCAGAAAAACAAAATAAAACAAAAACTAAAAATAAAACATTCTCTCTAAGAGTTCTGAGGGATAATTCTGACTTCTCCCACGGGAGCACAATCTTCCTGTGTTCCTTGATCCTGCCAGACCTCCTTTTTGTCGTTTTGCATCCTCAAGGTAAACCTAGGAAACACCAAGACCTTAAAATGCTTGCTTTAAATACAAGAAGAATGCTTATTTAGCAGGAATGCTGTGACATACTACTGAGTGGATAATATATTGTAGCAGAAATACTAATCAGATGTGTGGAAAGTAAAATCCATTGAGATGCTTTTTTTGTGAATCATTTTATAGTGATAATATCAATATAAAATTATGTTATACTATAAAGGATCTTTCTCAAGCTTGTGCTAAATTTGCTGTTTTATGATCTTGAAACAATTAAAAAGCTATAAAGGTAGAAACCTGATGACAGTAATTATTAAGATATAACTGGAATCGTTAACCTCTACCATACCTAAGCAGTTTCAAAATGTCCCCATATTTCAACACATTATTTTATTTGCAGATCTTTAATATAAAGGTTGTTTCTCTAGTATATAGAAGGAAACCATCTTATGACCAGTTAATAAGGGTCAGTAAGCAACTTGAAGAATGCAATCAAGTCCGTGATATGGGATAGTAATGAACACTGTTTAGAAAATATAAAGCCTGGGGCGCCTGGGTGGCTCAGTGGGGTAAGCCGCTGCCTTCGGCTCGGGTCGTGATCTCAGAGTCCTGGGATCGAGCCCCACATCAGGCTCTCTGCTCAGCAGGGAGCCTGCTTCCTCCTCTCTCTCTGCCTGCCTCTCTGCCTGTTTGTGATCTCTCTCTGTCAAATAAATAAATAAAATCTTAAAAAAAAAAAAAAAGAAAATATAAAGCCTGAATATTGACCTCCTTCCAGAAACTCTGCAATACTTCTCTCCTTTCCTGAACTGAGTATTGATAAATGTCTCTATTTATAAATGCAATTATTGATAAAAGTTATTCACCTGCACATGCACACTTAGTTTACATCACCTACGAGATTACTTTTTGTAACAATGTACTTCTCTACCCAATCTTGGCATTTCTTTTACTTGAAATGAGGATCCCATGGCCTCATTCTCCAAGTACAGTTTTCTCTCAAAGGCAGGCACTAAACTCTTCAATCTGGGGAGGGAATCAAGAAGTTTCAGACTCATGAGTCAACAGCACAAGATCAAATCACAGAATCATTCATTCATTTGATAAGAAATCATCGCTGCCCCCAAGCTCCCTCCACAGACACAATCACACAGTTTCCCTCAGTGGCTATTTATTATCTGACTCCTTTCTGCCTCCATCCAAGTTCACTGGTCCATCCCTCAACCCCCTATTTCAATGCCCTATTATTAAACCAGATGTACATGAATTCAGGGACACAAATGTAACTTACATAATAACATAAATTCTATTTATACACCTCTATGACCAAAAGCAGACCTGGCAGTAACTATTTTTGATTAATAATTAAAAAAAAATTAGGATACCTCAGTTAAAAAATTAAAAATTAACTGTTAACTGTTAATTAAAAATTAACAGTTAAAAAATTAACTGACTGATGGCTCAGTCAGTTAAGCATCCACCTTCAGCTCTAGTCATGATCCCAGGATTCTCAGAGGCAGCCCGGTGTTGGGCTCCCTGCTCATCAGAGAGCCTGCTTCTCTCTCCCCTCCCTACTGTGCTTTATCTCTGTCTCTCTCAAATAAATAAATATTTAAACAAGCAAACAAAAATTAATTAAATGAAGAGGATTCTGCATGACCATCTTAGTCCTTGAAGAAACTGACCCTCATTCCGGCCCATCCTTGGTTATGTCTGTGCAACCTTTCTTGGCCTTCTTTTTTTTTTTTTTTTTTTTTTTTTTTAATTTATTTTTTTCCCTATTACCCTCGGCTTAGATGTCTGGTTGGGTTCAGGGAATTAGGCAAATCTGGTCAGACCCAACCTCTTGACAGCTAATTAACCTTCCATGCCATTTCAGTTAAAAAGAAAAGTTATTTTATTTATTTTATTGATTGATTCTCTGATATTTGGATGGTGTTGTGCTCTTCCTGCTGAAGGTCAGTCCTATCGATTCCTGTGTTACAACAACAAAGATGTCACACGAAACACATCTGGGACTGGAAGTGAGAGGAATTTTCTTAGCTGTTTAAATGAGCTACTAATTTTTTAGCATAGTTTCCCCCTGGCCTAATGCACATGTTGACGTAGACCTAATGTCTACATCATAAGCTCTAGGAAGACACATGCTGTCTATTTTCCTCAAATGCCCCACTCCCCCCATTCTGGTTTTACTTTCAAAACATGCACAGTACCTCTCTACTTTTCTCTGTATTTCACATTAACATCAGCAATTCTCTTATCGCTGAGCAACCAGGGTGCAAGGGTCTGGGCTTCCAGCTTAACTGGGCCCACTTCTGTCCACCTTCATCTTCACCCTTTCTTACAAGACAAGGAATCTGTGGGATGAAGTAATCCTACCACCACCACCACCACCACGATGACCACCACCTACCACCACCCTGTGAATTTCTTGCCCAGATGGCTGGATTGTTCACTAGCATGTGTGAGGTTCTTCAGACAGGGGACAAAGCACAAGGCGAAGGAGGTTCATCAGCCAGAATCCTCCCCTTTTCACTTGCTCCAGGCCCAAATACAGGAGAGGTGGGCCTGATCAGCTTAATCCCAGCTTAATCTCATGCATTCACCCCAAGCCCTCATTGATCCCTCTGCTTCCACTGCTTCTCCACAACAGCCCTTCTCCACACAGCAGCCAACCTGCACAACAGATCTTAGCAACTGGCTGCTTATAATAATCTATTTTCTTCCCATTGAACTCACCGTGGCCTCCAAGATCTGCAAGATCTGCCTGCCCATTGCTCATCGTCCACCCCTCTCTCCTTTAACTCTCCAGGCTCCATCCACAAGGCCTTCCTCCCCCAGCTCAGTCCTTCATCAGAAATATTCCTCCCTCTGACCTAGATCTTTACACAAGTGGTTCCTCAGTCTTGTTTAAGTCCTGACTCAGGGAGGCCTTCCATGGCCACACAACACTCAACCACACCCCCATCGCTTTATGACTCATCACCCTTATATTTTATAGCAACAATCAATCACTGTATTAATTTTTCACATTTAAGTGTTCATTTTAATTTTCTGTCTCCCTACTCTCAAAGGGAAGGCTGGCTGCACAGCGATGACAGCCTTACCCATTGTGGTTATTGCTTTGAATGAAGGCTGAAGCATGGTAGCAATTCAATACATAACAGTGAAATGAAAGAGGAGACAAGAAGAAGGAGAAGATAGAAGGGGTGGAAGAAGGATAGGGGCTGGCAGGGAGGGCTCTTGGAGGGTCTGTAATCTCAGAGAGGTAAAGATTATTCTCTAGAAACAACTGACTGCCTCCTCATTCTCCACTGCAACGATCAATGAATAAAATCGGCTAAACTGTTCAACGAGGCAGGACATTTGTCTCTTGGAAGACTGGAACATCTGGAAACAAGAGTTGCCTTTTCCTAGTAAACTATGTTAACTGAGAAATAACAAACATGAAAAAGGATTTACTCAGTGCTTGGCCATCCTTGCCTGCTTCTCATTCTCATTTCCATCATTTCGTTTCCTTGTCACAACCACTTCCTTAGCAGCAATATGGTCCAGGAATTTCTCCAAAACACTAGCCTTTAAAAGAAAACTCACATTTTTAAGATTTTATTTATTTATTGACAAAGAGAGAGAGAGCACAAGGAGGGGTGAAGCAGAGGGAGAGGGAGAAGCAGGCTCCCCAGTGAGTAGGAAGCCCAATGCCGGACTCGATCCTAGGACCCTAGGATCATGACCTGAGCCCAAGGCAGAAGCATAACCAACTGAGCCACCCAGGTGCTCCAAAATAAAACTAATTTTGCCATGACTTGTGCATTCATCAAAGATTTATCAACCTTGTACTCTATACTACGTACTGTACTGGTATTTTTTTTTTTTTTTAATTTCCAAGGTCTAGATGGTTGTATTGTTACATAGTAAACATATACAAGGTAGCAATTAATTTACTAAAAAACAACATACATGACAGGGAGGAGGAAAAACATTAAGAGAACCAGGCTAATAAGGACTACTTCCTAAGGAAGCCTCCAACCACCAGGTGAGTCTGATCTCTTAGGAGACACAGCTCAGAATTCTACATGAAACTTGGTGAAAAGAATAGTTTTAGGACTAATACCTCATGGGTAGCAGCAAGGGCTACAGTTGTGAAAATGTAACTGAACAAGGTAAAAAGAGGTTAAAACCACATGAGTGCTGAAATTGGGACAGTAAGTGACAAGTAACACTTCAACATAGATCCTATTCCCTATGTTCTCCCTACCTACAACAGTGCCATCAAGAGAGGACCAGGAACCAGCAACATCCAATTATCTTGGAACTCCAATTCCTAACATCAGTTCTCATATTACTCTCATATTACTATCTTTAACACAACAGGTTCTGTTCACAGGTCTTGGCATTTCTTCCTGAATCAATAAGAATGTCAGATTTGTTATTGTTATATTCAACAAAAGAAAGAAAAAGAGTGAAAGAAAAGTACGGAAGGAAGGGAGAAAGGGAGGAAGGAAATTTAAAGCAATGATTGTTCTAAGAGGGAAAAAAAATGACAATGAATACAGAGGGGGAAAAAAATCCAAAAGGTATAAGCCCCTGTCAAAAATAATAACATCTGCACAAAACTCTTCTTTGATCCCTGTTGGAAAGTTCAAATACAAATTAGTTTACTTTTCATATTAATATTATTCTTAATATTGACTTCTTCTGTAGAAGTTCAAACTGAATATATCAAGAAAAAAATTCAACTTTATTATTTTATTTATTTTTCAACATAAGTCACCATTTTATTATTCAACATAAGTCACCATTACATTTTATCTTCTAAACTCTGGAGTTAAACACAGAACCAAGAGCCTCTGAGGGAAAGGAAAAATGACAAGAAACACCTCCAAGTTCAGCAACAAGACTCTAAGTGTCTGTCAAAGTAGAATTTATGACTATATGCTATAAAGACAATGAGGAAGTAAATGCAGGAAGGACATGGTTTTGAGTAAGTAATGTCACTTATTCATTCATTTGACAGGATTCCTTCTGACAGCTAGCATTGTAGATATCACAATCCAAAATGTCTTTTACACAATTTTCCCTCTAGAAACAGATTCTATTCAAATTTATAAAACCAGTATATTATAATGCTGTTATATTTATACCAAAATTTAATGGTTTGTATAAATAGACATAAATTTTTCCTTTTGGTAATTTTAAAAATATGTTTTAATGCTACAATAAAACCCCACAATTTTGTTAAGTACAGTTGATTTTAATGAAAATATACTAAAAAAACAATTTGGTAATATCTTTTTTGAAGATTTTATTTATTTATTTGACAGAGAAAGAGAACACAAGCAGGGAGAGCAGGAGAGGGAGAAGCAGGCTCCTCATTGAGCAGGGAGGCCAATGCAGAGCTTAATCTGAGAACTCTGGGATTGTGACCTAAGCCAAAGGCAGACACTTAACTCACTGAGCCACCCAGGTGCCCACAACTTGCAATATCTATTATAGTTTAGATTTAATAGCAATAACTCTCTTGGAATTTTTTTTCCATTAAAAACACATGCATACATGTGTGTGAGTGCACACACACACACATCAACACACACAAAAGCAGCATTGCTCAAAGAGGAGAAAAAAGCACAAAAACAAGCTAAGGGTCTAGGAGTACATGAATGGTTGAAAAAAATTGATACATTTATGTTATGGACCACTATGGAGCCATCAAGAAGAGTGAGGAGAATCTGTACCTACTGACCAGAGTGATCCTCATATTTCTAAGTAAAAAACTGAAGTTGGAGAACAAAGTGTACGCTCTTCTTCCACTTTAAGAAAGCCTCAAACAAAATAATAAAATTTATCTATTTGTGTATTTATTTATGAGCTTGGAGAATGATGTAAAGTGATATGTACTCTGTCAAAAGTTGTTCCCACAGAAAGAATTAAGAGAGGCTGGAGTAGGGAATAATTCTTCTTCTATTATAATAAACAAGTCTTTTTAAATGATAAACCCTATTTTGAAAAAGAGAAAAGGAAAAAGTAATTATCTTATTGCAAGATTCTTTTGATAAGTAATATCTGGATAGGTAAAGATGGTACCTTTAAAACATCAGCACTGTATTCACTATTAAACTTGAAATCAGGGATACCTGGGTAGCTCAGTCTAATGGGTATAGGACTCTTGGTTTGGGTTCAGGTCATGATCTCAGGGTCCTGGGATTGAGCCCAGCGCTAGAAGAGTCTCTCCCTCTGCCCCTCCCCTAATTCATGCACTCAGGCATCTGCTCTCTCTCTCTCTCTCTCAAATAAATAAATCTTTTCTCTTCTTTACAAATAAATAAATCTTTAAAAAACACCTTTAAATCATCACAAGGAAGAATACGGTGTCAAAAATGAGTCCTGATGGATTAATAAAGTGACTCTGATCATCAGAGGCATGACTCTAAAGCTTATACACTTAGGATGTAAGGAATTAGTTGTAAAACCATTATCCATAGAGCAGGCACTAGAATCTTGCCAGTTTCCCATTAGAAATTGAAAATGGTCTGACTGTGTTTTACAGGAGCAATTATTTTAGACCACATGAGTATCGATTTAAGACTCTGATTCTATGATTTCTTTTTTTTTTTTTTTTAAAGATTTTATTTATTTATTTGACAGACAGAGATCACAAGTAGGCAGAGAGGCAGGCAGAGAGAGAGGAAGGGAAGCAGGCTCCCTGCTCTGCAGAGAGCCCGATGCGGAACTCGATCCCAGGACCCTGAGATCATGACCTGAGCCGAAGGCAGCGGCTTAACCCACTGAGCCACCCAGGCGCCCCTGATTCTATGATTTCTTATGCAATAATAAACTATAACCCCAATTTCAACCAGGATGGGAAAGCAAGTTTTACAGGAAGTTCAGATGCTGCATTAATGGATACAATTTCATACGTAAGTCATTTGGTAATGATTATAAAACTTTTTTGGTCATCTCCATTAAATTTTTTTCTAAAATTTTAATCCGTCTTTTAAAATATCATTTTAAATTCAAAGTATCAGCACTCTGAACCAGAACAGCCAAGTTGTGGCAGCATTGCTCATTACTGGAAAACATTATTTCTCCATAATATACTTATTTCTGGATTTAGTGGGAACCTGTCAACTGCTCAAAAGGAATTCTATCCAGAATAGTATAGTTTCTGTAGTACATTTTAAAATTTCTTGAAAATTGATAGTGAAGAAAGAATACATTCATCAGCATTCTCACTTCTTCCAGTAATATTTAAATGAAACAGAAGCCAGATTTTCTCAATCAACTCCTGATGTCTGTATCCCTACTTCACAGTGATAAAATTTAGGGTTAAGTAACAATCGCCTTGTTGTGGTAGTGAAGGTGTGAAAATGAGTCAGATATAGTATCAGCTAATAAATGCTGAACAATAAGCAACTTGGGGGATAAGGGGCAGAAATATTTTCTAATTTGTGTGGTATATATGCACACCATGGCCAAGTTCAAGCTACCAAATATTTAAAGACCAGGAGGCAAATTCCCTCCAGATTTAAGTCAGCTTTTAGAAACCAATACAGGCCAGCTCCAGCATATCACTGAAGTGAGTTGTAAAATAATCCCCACATTTCAACTGAATCATGCCAATAAGAAGCAAAATGGCCATCTCCGTTTGGTGAATCATTGAGCTGAGTGAGAAAACTGGATTCTTACCAGGGTGTCCCACAGAACCTGCTCATTAACTTGTACTAACCAAGGTGACTACACATTCTTATTGCATATATGGTACCTCAAAGAGTCCCAGAACATGGTTAATTATTAAGTGTTCACATAACATAATTATTAATGACATGATAATGAATACTTTTACGATCCATAGAAGTGATTCCCACTGGGAAATCTGACTACAAGTACATTTGACTATTTACTGATAAGCTAAAAATGCATTTCTACTTTGTCAGCAAGTATTTTATACAGAAGCATACCCCTGAAACCGAAGCAAAGGACAAGGCAATTCATCATACAAATTCCTTATTTAAGACCCTACTTTGCTATCATTCCAGCTTGAACCTGGCCTTGATTTATCTGATGAAATTCACAAGAAGAGGTCAAGCAAAACCATTAGCTAATCCAAAGAAAGGATGTAATTAAAAGCAGTTGTTAGGGAATGGTGAGAAAGGTACTATAACCAGTTAAGTAAAGGATATTTCTGGAATTAAAAAAGAAACTTAGAATTTTGTCTATCATCTTTACATAATTTCTTCTCTTATTTCAGGATCACCTTTCAATCTAAGTAATGGGCTTATATTCTAATTAAGTTACCTTGTTAAATTAAGAACACAAATATAGGACTTATTATATTATCACTCATTTTAACAACAACAACAACAATAGTATGTTACAAGTGTCAATTACTATTCTTGTTCTTTTAAAATGCATTATCTCTAATATTTATGGTAAACCTACTAGGAAATTATTATTTCCCCGCTGAATAAGTGGAAGATATCTCAATTTGGAGAATCAAGTAACATTTAAAATCACACAACTAACAAGTATCACTACTGGGATCTAAATTCGGATCTGCCTTTTTCGATAGCCTATGCTATCTTTTCCATAATTTTTTAACAAGAGAACTTCTTTTCTGCATTACGGAAATTTGCCTTTGCTTAATGGCATTTGGTTGTCTAAATCACCCAAAAGTCAAACTTCCAATGCACCATAAAGTCCAAGACATGAAATTCTACAACAATGATGTTTACTATTGTCATGGAATGATCTGGGGAGGCCGATGCTTGTCTGCACAAAGGAGTGAAGTCAGTAATGTGAGTTACAATCTAAAACTTGGAGTTAACCATAGAAATTTAACAGAACTTCATCCCCAAAATAAAGGATAAAATTAGTTGTGTATCAAAGTTACCTGTCCTAAGGAATAGTCGGAAAATAGGCAAGTTAAGGTGCAAATTTAAATTCATTAAGTTATTCAGGGTATAGTCTCAAGAATATGTGACTATGTCTGAATATATGAAACTACTGAAGCAAGTCAGGAATAAAAGTTATAATAAGTGTATTATAATTGATCATAATAACCAGACCATAGTACTGTTCTAATCAATCACATTCTAACTTGCGGGCATATTTGCATTACAATCATTCCTTATGGAGACTAAAAAACAATGTAGCAGGATATTTCCAACATCTGGGGGACTAAGAAGTATATAGGCTACTTCAAATTATCTCAAACATCCTAGTCTTTTTTAATCGGTCAAAATACAAAGTCCAAACTGAAATTTACAAGATCAAAAACATTCCTTCTAAATCATTAGCAATAACAATACTTTATCATTCTAACAAATCTGAACACTTTAGGGAGATACATTTATCTAGCCACCTATCCATACCAACATCCACTTATCTAGACATTGTTTCAAACAACCACAGGAGAGACACCTTTATTCAGTTATGAAAAACCTATTATTTAGGGGCACCTGGGTGGCTCAGCCAGTTGAGCATCTGCCTTCAGCTCAGGTCATGATCCCAGGGTTCTAGGATCAAGCCCCTTGTCGGGCTCCCTGATGAGCATTGAACCTGCTTCTCCCTCTGCTTCTCCCTCTCCCTCTCTCTCTCCCTTTCTCTTCCTTTCTCCCTCTCCCTCTTTCTCGTGCTTGCTCTCCCTTCTCTCTCTCTCAAATAAATAGAATATTAAAAAAAAACCCATTGTTCAGCTTTTTACCATGAAGCATGACGTTAGCAGCATGTGTATCCTATATAACATTTATTACGTTGAGTATATTCTTCTATACCTAATCTGTTGAGAGCTTTTATCATGCAAGGATGTCTAATTTTGACAAATGCTTTTTCTTCATGTATTGAGGTCATCATAGGGTTTTTACCCTTCATTCTGTTAATGTGGTGTTTCACAGTTATCAATTTGCATGTGTTGAACTATTCGTGCATCCTAGGGATAAATCCCATTTAATCATGGTATATGATTCTTTAAATGTGCTATTGAATTCAGTTTGCTAATATTTCATTGAGGATTTTTGCATTTAAATTGATTAGGGGTATTGGCCTATAATTTTATTTTCTTGTAGTGTCTTTGTCTGGCTTTGGTATCAGAATACTATGCTGGCTTCCTAAAATGAATTTCAAATTGTTCTTCCTCTTTGATTTCTCGAAGAATTTGATGAGGATTGGTGTTCCTTCTTGTTTGGTAGAATTCACCAGCAAAGCTATCTGGTCCTGATAGTTTCTTTGTTGGGAAGTTTTTGATTATTGATTCAATTTCCTTTGGTCTATTCAAGTTTTCTATTTCTTCTATTTCTATTTCTTCATATTTCAGTTTTGGTAGATAAGTTCCCGAGAATTTCTCCATTTCTTGTACATTATTATTTTAGAATATAATTGTTCAATGTATTCTTTTATGATCATTCTATTTCTGTGTTATCTGTTGTACTGTCCCCTCTTCATTTCGCTTTTGATTCTTCTTTTTTTCTTAGTTAGCTTAGCTAAAGTTTGGTTGATTTTTTATCTTTTCAAAAGCCCAGCTCAAAGTTTCATATATCTTTTCATTTGTTACTTTTGTCTCCATCTCAATTACTTCTACTCTAATCATCATTATTTCCTTACTTCTGCTATCTTTGGGCTTAGTTCATTGTTTCTCTAGGTCCTTAAAATGTAAAGTTAAGTTGTTTATTTGATACCTTCCTGTTGATGCTTTAGTTAATTTGGTTTTAAATATGTACATGTCATCTATATCTTGTAAAATCTGCTCAGATAATCATTCTTCAGAAAGCAAAAGTAAACATGTTTTTAAGGTAATGCAGTAGTTAGGCAAAAGTTTTAGGGGGCCAACCTTTAATAACTAAACCTTGCATTTCATAGCAGTGGATGTAACCATAACTTTTAATTTTCCTATGGAAGATGACAAGCAATTAAATTACAAGTGGGGATATTTTAAGAACTCAGACAAAATTATTTTGTTGAATTATCCTGCTTTCCAAAATGTATCAGAACTCACTCTCAGAAACACAATATTTAAAAACCTATTTATATTGATCACAGTTAGTATAAAATAGATTGCCACATGTTGGCTTCCCCATTAGACCCTGATCTTACTCATCCTCAATCCTTGAAATGAAATGAAATGAAATGAGATGGGATTAAATAATAAGACATTCAAACTTTGCAGAAAACCCACTCAATTGCACTGTCCTTAATATGAGTCATTATAATAAGGCTTAGATTCTCTTTGTACACTGCTTTTAGGATGTGTTAAAGACCTCAAGTTCAAGAGTCACTTGTCTTGCCACACCATTCATTCGAAAGATACTTAAAATTGAGTGTCGTGTTTAGATCCCAGTAGTAAATTAGCAAAAAATCAGAATTAAAATCTAGGCTTCCCAATTGCCAGTTAATCTCTCAATCAATAAATATGGGTTAAACAGGACAAAGTCAGAGTTAGCCTATGAAATACAAACTTGAATAAGATACTTTTTTTGTTTGAATATAGGAGAGTCAGAAGGGCAAATCATTAGGTGATAATATAGTGCAATAATTAATACAAACCTACTACATAAAAGGAGGTACAAAATATAGAGAAGAGGCCAAGTAAGTCTTTAAATAGCTGAAGACAAGAAGTATCATCTGAAGTAAATTAAATGATGGATATACTATCAAGTATACAAAGATGGGGGACATTCAGGATGTACAAAGATCGGAAAACAGGAAGAGTAAGAGGTAGCTGAGATACAACAAGAACATCAGAGAAGGGTCTATGAGAGACAGGTTACAGGGCTAGAACAAATATTCAAGAATGCTCTCTATGGAACCTTAAACGCTCTTTAAGGAACAGACACTTAAGAATGCCGAGGGACTTGGACTTAATTCTGTGAAAGGGGAAAATGATCAAATGCTTCAGGAAACACATCGGAGTCTGTGGTTTTAGAATTCACTCTGGCTACAGTGTGGAAGATGGGCTGAAGAGAGAGACAGGAGTTGAAGGCAGAAAAAGCATAAGGAGGGACAAGAGCAGAAAGGACAAGACAAATTCAAGATTGAGATTTGTCTGGGTCTGGAAGAAGGCAGATGAGAATGGACTTCAGGATGACTCTGAAGTCTGAGCGGCTGGACACCAGGTGACACCATGAACACACACAGCATAAGAAAAAAGAAGAAATAACCTGCAGAGTTATAGAGGGGGTGACACATGTGTTTCTTCTAAGTCGGAGGCACCGGTAAGAAGTATCCAGGAGATACAGGCAAAAGGCATCCTTGCTATCCACTTTTGATGTCTTCTTTTCTATTAGCTTATTTTAGCTCCTAATTGTCCCTTTACATGTATTCAGTGAAGCTGGTCTTATTACAAGGAGGTCGCTGACCCAGTTTGGAGGGTGGTTAATGTCCTGAATTTAAACAACAATCCTTCCTGTTCTTAAATGTTGTAGCTTTGTGTCAGTGAGCACCTTCCCCTTAGCTGGATCAGCAGAGAGACGGAATCATAATTGCATTTAACTATAAACCACACAATGCTTTTAAATATAAACCACAGTACATTTGTTAAAATGTGTTCCCATAAAGATTTATGGATTTAAAGAGTGCATTTGCAAAAGTTAATACAGAAGTCTTCTGAACGGCTTTCAGTGAGTTTCTTACCAACCATGACACTTTACGGCTGATGCTATATTATGTTTCTCAATGAGATCATTTCGGGCACTTTCATAACTAAATGTACTCTATAACCCACTCTGAAATTATTCCATTTAATTAAACATAAAAATAATTCGGTGTTTGTAATTAAAAGTAGAAGTCAGTTTTATTTTGTTGTATTTGAAACAATAAAAGTTGATGATGTACAATGATATAAACACTATAGTGAGTAACTGTGTAAAATTCATGCTGAAGGAATTTCCACCTCAGGCTACAAGTATTTGTGATTAAACAATAAAGTTGGAGCACGCAGATCTTTAAAATGACCCTCATTGTATGTCAAGAAATTAACATTTTTTTTTCTTGTTTATCCTGTTAGTATGCCTCAGAGAACTCTGGCATTAATCGGGAGGAATGTCAGACAACTAGGAGTTGACTTAGAAGTAATTTTGTTGTTGTGGTTGTTGAAGAAGAATCGTGAGTTTCTTCCTTTAGCATTCTGACTTGAATTTACTTTACAGCTACCTTGGTTTTTCATGTTAGTTTCACACATCCAATTTCTGCGTGAAAAAGTTTATTAAAAGAGCACATTTTATATAATGGAGTATAGAAATGAATATGTTATCACATTTTTTAGAAACAATTGAATTGAAACTATCTTGTGTATATATTGTATGCAGTAGTTTCCTACCTCTTATTAAGATTTTTAAAAACCAGCTCCCATCTCATATCCAATACAAATATCATACATTTCCATCTAAGAAACAGTGGTTTTTGAGCTATTTTTTGCCTGAGAACCAGGAGATGATCAAACTCATTCAGAAGCTCTAGATTTCAATGTCATCATTGATTCAATTGGGGAATCTGTGAGGGACTGAAGAGAACACATTCCTATCCTATCCTTAGGAGTAGGGCCAACTCTGCACGGGCCCCAAATTATTATAACTGAAATCAGAGCTCATTTCATTTCAGAGTCTTTCTTTTCCCTAAGACTGAGAGATTGCAACTTATAAATGTAGGAAAACAAAGTTTATAAATCATTAACAAATCAAACCCTTAAATATCGCTCAGTGTCAGTAGTGAAAAATTTCATTTGGTAAACATTTTAAGACAAATTATTCTCACAATCTGAATCAATATCAAGTAGGTATGTCCTACACCTTCTCCTAAGTGAGAAAACTTTAGCAATCTTCTCTATAAAAAATCCTTCCAGAAACTCCTCAGACAGATTTCTTCCGTCTCCCAAAGTTAGAGGTTTTCAGAGAGAACTTTAAGAAATGTTGTAATATTGCTCTATTCAGCAAGCACAAGCAAGTGCATATTACAACTGAGCCTAACGTCCCGCTCCTGCTTTTCCTGAATCTAGGGCCAAAATCTGTGTTCTTTGCCTAAACTGGCTATTATCTATAGCTGAGAGCTAAACTAGAAAAAGTGTAACACCTTTCGCAGCCTTCTGTGATCTTTTATCACACTTTGACTCCACTGGCAGTAAATGTTTATTGAAAAAATAACTTTGGCCACCTGGGTGGCTCAGGCCATTAAGCATTGACCTCTTTGTTGAGGCTCAGGTCCTGATCTAAGGGCCCCTGAGATTGAGCCCCAGGACAGTCTCCTTGCTCAGTGGGGGTCTGCATGGCTATTCTCTCCTTCTGCCCCCTCCCCCACTCAGGCTCTCTCTCTCTCTAAAATAACCAAGTAAATTGGAGGAGGAGATGAACCATGAGAGACTGTGGACTCTGAGAAACAAACTGAGGGTTTTGGAGGGGAGGGGGGTGGGGTGGGTGAGCCTAGTGGTGGGTATTATGGGGCACTGGGTGTGGTGCATAAACAATGAATTCTGGAACACTAAAGAGAAATAAATAAAATAAATAAAACAATAATAATAATAAAGAAAGAAAGAAGTCTTTGAATTTTAAGTCTTAAATAACAATACTATAAAATTTATATTTAAATAATTTGATACATGCATTAAAATGATTTTGTTCAAATACAAAAGAGATCAGAATCAACAGCTTTCTCTAGTGTGATGACATTTATTATGTGCTGGTAAAACACAACTGAAAGGAAAAATCTGGCATCATAGGACAATGTCAACATACTAGGGGGGTCTATACTAGGAATATTAAATGGGCAATTTATTTTATTCCTACTGTTATTTTTAGGAGCAAATGCTGGCAGCCCAGTTTGAACGTAATTCTATTGAAATTTGGACCTTGTCCATAGGACTGACACAGATATTGTTTCTTTTTCTTTTGGGGGGCGGTGTTAGGATGATTTATTGATACCATCTGTCCTTAAATTTTCTTTAGGTTAAAATCTTCTCATCCATGTCATGTGGTAAATAATTAAATATGTTTAAAGCTCATTTTGTGGGAAAATACCAACTGTACCCACAGGCATTTCAGAGACTGACTGATGTGAGAATGTAGATGAAGCATCGTAGCAGGAAAACGATTTTGGTTTCCACGTCTTTGCAAGAGAAAGCCAACTCTGACTAATTCATGTCTGATAACAAAGCATACTGAGGTCATGGTAGTCAACAAACAATATAATACCTCTTCGTTTAATAACTTGGAAGGGACTCCAGTAGGGCTAGACAGAGGCTACGTCAGACTCAGTGATGGGAAGGGGCAGCATAACACACTCGGCATAGCCAAGTTCTCACGGCTTCCTCTTCTTACACCTACTGCATGAGATTAACAGACAATCCAGTGTCTTTGGTGGCAATCAGGTGCCAACATGTTGCCATGGCAAAGGCTTTTCTGTGTTATGTATGTGTAAATGCTAAGGGTCTCAATTTCTGTAGAGAGTTGGTAAAAGAAACATACTTATGTAGAATATATTCATGTGCCTTTTTTGAATGTCACACTTAAATAAGGAACACATTACAGTAAAAGATTTCCCTTCAATTTTCCCTGGCCATAAATGCTTTTTCAAATTTCGCTGTTAGGGGAGGGAGAGGGACAAAGAAACTCACTATATAAATGACTGTACATTCCTTGCCGGACAATACTGTTATGATTATTATGCATTGCTCATATTCACTGAACTTATAATGAATATTTAGAATGTGTGCAGCACTTAAATGTCTTACATGTAGTAAAACCTGAAATTCTCAGAGTGGTCCCATGATATTATTGAATTGTTAAATATATCATATACTATAAAACCATATTATTAAACATTCTATTCCAGTATATAAACTACACTATTAAATATTAAATTTATTTAAATTATTTAAATTATATATAAATATTAAAAAGGGATATTGCTATCCCTTTTTATGCTTGAGCATTCAAGAAGAATAGAAGTGGATAAGTCAAAATTTCAGTCCAGGAAATCTAAGAACTATACATCCCAATATAGGTCTTATTTTGCTTTGATTTCCAGGAAATTCAAAGTTAAAATCCAGTGTTCAACAGTAGTGAGCATTGCGGGTGGCTCATACCACGTTTTGTTCTGTTGCTTTTAACTGAAATCCTGCGTTTAGTTTTACAGTCCACACCAAAAAATTGTAGAGAGGAGACCAGTTTCAAACACTAAATAACAAATGAGTCATACACATTTGGAATGACTGCAAAGATCCGAGCCTATCGTTTTTTTCATATAGTGTAGGCCTAATGTACTAACAAAATACAGTATTTGAATGTGTCCAGTATGCTGGAATCATATATTCATAGATTTTGGAATCTGCCAAAACTTCTTTTGCACTCATTACATTTTGAAATAGGACCATGCCAACTAAGCAATGTCTAGAAGCCTAATTGTTAATTGATCAAGAAACTGCCTCGGGATAAGAAACACTAATCAGAAGCTTGTCACTTAAAACCTCACTCAGAACACACACTTTGCTCCTAGCCTTTAATTCTAAAGATTTATGTCTCACTCAAATCCTCTATTCCGTAACGTGTGATACATACATACGCAAATTCTCTACTATCGTCAAGATAAAAAGCCAATGAAGGTGATTAAAAAAATACACCATCTTGTTATTCTAATAACACAATTGGCTCCCATGGCAAGAAATCAGAATTACACCCTGGGGAGGCTTTTGAACTATAATGAAATGAAATTAAACTCTATTCATTACTAGTGATGGAACCTACCAGAAGAGTTCTTTATTGAATTGCTTGTGATATTCCTGCTCACATAACATCCCCTCTGAATGGATAATTACAACAGCAATCATGTTTGCTTTTTCTTTCTGAGCAGGTGGGTCTTTTCCAAATAGACTGTGCAATAAAAAATAAGAAATATCTGGTTTAGAACACTTGTTGAAAATCTGGCTAAAATCCTATCTTCTAAAATACTGCTTTCATCATCCTATTTCCCCAGAATGCTCATGCACATATAATCTCACCCTCAAAATATAATTATCTATGGTGATTCTGTGAATGGACAATGTGCTGTTGGTGAGATTCAGTCCCTACAGTTCTCTGAATCAAAAATGTATAAGGGAGGGGCACCTGGGTGGCTCAGTGGGTTAAGCCGCTGCCTTCGGCTCAGGTCATGATCTCGGAGTCCTGGGATCGAGCCCCACATCGGGCTCTCTGCTCAGCGGGGAGCCTGCTTCCTCCTCTCTCTCTGCCTGCCTCTCTGCCTGCTTGTGATCTCTCTCTGTCAAATAAATAAATAAAATCTTAAAAAAAAATGTATAAGGGATAAACTATTTATAAAGAATTTTGTGTATCATGAGAGCAGGTAGATGGTTGAATCATCAGTAAATTATGCAAGGGTTTCTTAATTTTATTTTTCTGATAAATGATATAGAACAAAAGAAGAAATGATGCATTCAAGGATGTTGCATTATATTCAGTGGATATAATTTGATGTAGTTGTTTAACAGTATTTTTCTACAAATTTTTCTATCTGATTATAGAGCAGAAACTGCATGCTACTAATCTATTATTTCCAATCTCCACCAAACTTAGTGCATGTGGTACTCAATAAATACTTCTTAAATCTATTAAGCAAAAAATAATTTTGAAATTATTTGGCTGGGATCCAATGTCAAATACCAGAGATATGAACATGCAGGAAGAGATCAATCACACTTCAAAAAATTATGCATTTTAACATATTTTATGGATTTTGTATGTGGTTTAAAAATAATAAACATGCATTTGCAGCTGTTGATGCTATACTAGTGATCAGTAATACTTAATTATGAATATCGATTGTATCATTTTAATTCCTTAACTAGCTAATGGTTAATGTCATAACTGATATTGCTGAAAACTTTGGAGGTTCAGAACAGAAGGGCTTCTCACCATTCATTAATAAATTCTCTTTACTTCCTCAATCTATATTCTTAACCTTAACCCTAACTACTTTTTGGAGCAGTATTTCTTTTTTAGATCTCTTTCATTAGGTCATTCAGCTAAAAAGGCCAAGGCAGTTGTTTTTGGTTTTGTTTTTTTCCACTGAGAAAATACTCAAATACATTTTTTCAAAAATTCATGTTTTTTTTTTATTCATGTTTTAAATTTCATGATAAACCTAAAAGGAAATATATTTGTTTTCTACTAAGGAAAAGGATTCTGCTTCCCCAGGTAGGTCACGTTGGAGAATTCTAACAATTTCACGTCTTTCTTCTACTCTTCTACCATCCTGTTTTCAAACTGACTTTCCTCCTAATGGCTGCTAATTAAGTCAAGTCTCAGGCCTCCTCTTTGACCGTGTATCAGCACTGCTTCTGACACCCAGCTTTATGTATATGGTTCCCTTTCTGAATGTAACACCTTTTTAGAGACAAACACCCTTATTAAAGTAATGGTGATCCCATAATCTTCAAATGTTTCAAAGCTAAGATAAAGAAACGAAAGCAAATAAATCTATATTGTCTGCCTTATATAAAAAGAAACTCATTACTGTTATTTCCCATTAGTTCCTGACATATAATATTTACTTTCAAACCTAGTGGATTATTTCCAGAAATATTTCAAAATTTATATATTTATTGAGTCTGAGATTTTTTTTTCCTTAATACATTCTATTCTCTCTCCCTCCCTCCCTGTCTCTCTCTCCTCTCCCCTCACTCACACCCACCCACACACATACACTCAAAAACATGCTCTTCAGTTCTCCAGAATAGATTATTAAAAAAAAAAAAAAAATCAGGACATAAGATCCTCACAACTGAAGCCACAAAGATCTGAAGTCCTTTCTGTCCTTTGAAATACTTACATCACTAGGACATAAAACCTTAGGAAAAAAAAATCAGTTTCCTAAAAATGTTGCAGAAGATTAGCTAGTCCTATCATATTTAATAGGATGGGGTTTATTTCTACTTAAAATAAAATGCCTTGTGTGATCTTGGCCTGATACTTAGCTAATATATTATTCATACTCTAGAAAGGAAAGCTTGCAAACAAATGAGGGACACCGTGTTTGCCTCCTAGCCACTGAATAGGTTGTACCGGGGAAAAAAAACAAAACCAAAACAAACAAACAAAAAACTAGTATAGAAATATTATAAGCATTTGTTAATATGAAATAAAATCTACCTATGCCAGACAAACCCATTCCCTTTATGTATCTCAGCCTTGGAACCACATTGATTTTTACAAAGGTTGCTTTTTACCTAAAGATACAAATTCACCTTCAATAGTCCTTCTAGGAAGTAACTGACTAGTCTGAAATCTGAAATTTGCATGATAGGATATAAATTTGAAAAAAGATCATGCCTCTATTTTAAGAGACATAAAAAGTTTATTCAGTTTATTCAGTGGTCTCAATATAGTCTTAAAATTAAAAGATATTTTTGCTGAAAAGGGACTTGGATATTATCTAATTCACTCTTCCTGTAAATCTGGGGAAAACGGAAGCCCACAGAGAATATTTGCCTTTTCCATACCCTATAAATTTTAACAGCAGAGCAAAGAAAGAAATTCTATGTATTATTTATGCTCCCATTTATACGACTATGTTGATAAAGTTTTTCATTATTGTTTTATATAATTTGTAAATTCAGTTCAACAAAATTATATTTATCTTCTACCCTGGGTCAAGTCTTTTGGAGATGAAAGAGAGGGAGTTCAAGGTACTGTGGTTTTAAGCAGCTCAAGGTCCATTGGTGAAAGTGGTGACATTAATACTTGATGGTAAGAGACAGCAAGACTCCTCTAACAAAACTGTGCATGGTGGCACATGGGGGACAAGAATGAGTAACTGGGTCTAAGGACACAAAGTCAGGGAGCGTTTCACAGTGGAGGAAATGTGTAAGCAGCGTTCTGAAGACTAAACAGCATTTGACAAGTGATGAAGGCCAAAGGAAGGGCATCGCAGGAAAGGTTCACAGTATACACAAAGGAACATCAGCAGGAAATGGAATGATACATTTAACAGCTACAACTGTAGCTGAGCAAAGTGTTGGAAGCAGAAACCACAAGTCAGTAAGACCGGAGTCAAGGTCTGATCGCAAATGGCCCCTTATTAAGGGTCATTAATGTTTAGTGAGTGAGTTTGGGAGCCCACAGGAGCAACTGAACAGGACTGGTGTGACTAATTTGGGCTTGAGAATGATATCTTTCCTATATTGTTTAAAATAATTTAGGAAAAAGACAAGAGAAATGGAAGCCACTTTTTTTCCCCCTAAAATTTAATTGCAAAATGAGGCAGGACCAGATGGAATGGCATATTTAAGGTTAGACTCTTAGAACCCAAGACTGATGAATGAGGGGAAGCAGAAAAATGAGATCAAGGCAGGAAACCATGAGGCTAAAAGTAAGTATTCATGGATCTACTATATTTCATTTTGTTTTTTCTGTTACAACCAACTGGACACATTAATTAATAAATCAAAATATTCTCTCATCTAATAATTTGATACAGGATGGGTAAAATTAAACAGGAAAATCCAAACTGCTTAAGTATTCAGGAGGCCTAAGAGAGCAGTCAGCTGTTTTTCTCTGGGCTTCCTACTGGTCCGAGGGTTTTGAGAGAGGCTGGTCTTGCAGGTAACATCCAACCAGGAGTCAGAATGTTTTTCAACCTTTCTGCGGTCTGTTGGTACGATCACAGTGACTCACCTCCTCAGAAGACTGTGCTTGACTTCCTTCTGCGCCTCCTTCACCCAAAGAACTTAATTAACTCTTTTGAAGCAGTCATGACTAATGCCTGCAGCTGGGAACTTAAGCATAACCCAGATATTTTTAGTTGTTTTGTTCCCAAAATAAGTCTCTTTATCGAGCTGATTTTTCTATCAAAATCAAGCCTGGTGTTTTTGTACAGAATTCCTGCTCCTGTTACTTGGGCAAAAATCAGAGTATTACTAGCATCCTACCACGTGAAATTGCTAAGCAGGACGATTTACTCTAACGTCTACCACTCAGAATAATTAGATTATTGGATGGATAATCTAATTAAAATGAAAGTTATGTTTTAGGAAGTAGAACGATTGCTGTTCCTGAGGTGCTCTGTCTTCTTGTAAGTCTAATCAGTGAAAGGGAAAAAGTGACTGTGAGGATGACAACAGTGGCCTGTGTGATAGAGCTGGTGGCAGTGGGGAGAGTCATCACCAAACACCTACCTCTTCAGTGAAAAATATATGCCATCGTCACCACAACTCCATGAGCTGAGTGCCCTCATAACTGGTTTCCAAACAACTGGAAGCTCAGGGAAATTCAGCAACTTGCTCAGATCAGCCAGCTAGAAACTCAGTCTGAATCCAAAGCCTGTGTGTTTATTTCTTTTTTTCCCCATTTTATCTCAAAATGTCACTCGCCTATTAATTTTATACACACACACACACACACACACACACACACACACACACACTAGCTTACCTACACTGTCATTCATTTGTTCAGCACTTAACAAGTGTGACAGTTCTGTATCCAACCCACACTAAGCTCTTGAAAATATAAAGACAGCCTTGATAAGTAATATGCAGTCTTGTAGGAGATCAATTCATGTAAATAAATGATGGAAATACAATTAAGTGTAACAATTATAACAATAACATTGATAATCTTAATTATTATGACAAATTTTAACTGAGCACTTAAATGGCACCAGGCACTACTTTAGGTTCTTTATGTGTGAACTCATTTAATCCACAAAACAGCCTTATGAAATAAACCCTATGTTATTTTCCATGTTTGACAGGTAGGGAAATTGAAGCACAAAGAACATAAGAAAATCAGTGTGAAAGTGTCAGCACAAAGGAAGCAGTTTTAATCCTTTCAACAAACATTTATAGCATGCCTCCTCAGTGGCAAACCTTGTTTGATAATTAAAAAGGCTTCATGATAAATAAAGCATATGAGTTGATTATTAAAAGATTACGTTTCAGGTAATGAATAAGAGGACTCAGAAAAGGGCATTCTGAGCCATGCGGATACCACTAAAAATACACCAACAGCATTGCACATTTAATGACTGCATGCAACCAGTCAGTCTATCACACTGGTTTCCAAGCTCCACTGGCTTTGCAAGCAATCCTATTTCCCTTGCCCATGCTTTCTCCCTAGTGTCATTTCATGCTTTCCCCTCACCTGCAGACCTCCACATCCCCCACCGTCTGCTCACTCTTAGGACGCAATTTTGTTTTCCATGTCACAGGAGCTAAGCTATTGTTTGTAACCACCTCATTTTCCTGCAAATAAATGGGGTAAGGTTATTGCATAAAATACTCACTTCCAGGTATTCTTTACTACCTGTGTTATTTATGCTATATGTCAGTATATTCTAAATAAATCACATATCATACTGAACCATTGTACAATTTTGTGCCTCCTATGAATTTCAAAAGACCCATGCTAGATAAATATGATGATCCCAGTAATCATGGGTTGAGTAAATGTTTTTAAATATTTCATTTATTTATTTTAGAGAGAGCATGAGCAGGAGGAGGGGCAAAGGAAGAGGGAAAGACAGAATCTCAAGGGGACTCCCCACTGAGCACAGAGCCCGACTGGTGGACTTGATCTCACAACCCTGAGATCATGACCTGAGCCAAAATAAAACTCAGTGCTTAACCAACTGAGCCACCCAGGCACTCCAGTATTTTTGTTTGTTTTTTAAAAGAAGAGCTTTGAAGGGAAAAAAAAAAAAAAGAATAGCTTTGTTAGATACCCAAGAACAAACAAATTTGAAATACAAGGCTGGGGGATTAACAATTTCACCAAGCTGGAATAGACGTCTATGTCTGCAGAGAAGCCAGACAAGGAACCAACGGATGGGTCTTCCCCAGGACAGAGCACATGGGATATAAACACTTATGCCAAGTAAGGTAAGTAAGGCCACGGGCTGGTGAATAATCGGACTCCCCCAGAGAGGAGACCAACATTTGCATCTGCCTTGAACTGATCTCTGTAAGAATGATTTTAGGGTCTTGTCACACACAAAAAAACTGCCTTGTCTAAAAACAGGTTCTTTCAGGATATTCTCTCTTTCTGCACTCAAAGTCCATATACACCAAAACAGACCCATCTGGGAAAGGTCCTCCCCTCCTAAATCCAACCAAAAAGGGGAGGAAAAATCCATACATATAATATTCTGTATTTTGGCCACTGTGTCCAGTAAATGGGTCTGTGGTTCTAGTGACTGGATGTCATCATTACAAAATTTAATTAGCCTCATGCAGGTCAGGAAAAACTGCTGGGAAATCTAAGTTTTTTTGTTTGTTTGTTTGTTTGTTTTTCCCCTAATTATAGGCTCTAAACCTACAACCCTAACTGCATCTTTACTTATCTTTTGCTCTACTATAATGGATGAAATATCTCTCCTATTTTTAGGTCAGTCTTTTCTCCTTTTTGCAGAAGTTGTCCCATCCAGCATCCTGAGAGTGCTAACACTAAAGATTCTTCTTTATTTTCCAAATATTCCTTCTCTTTTGGCTTCCTTCCTCCAGCATTTAGACATGTTAATTCTATCATCAGCTTACTAGCTAACAGTGATTTGCTTTTTATATAAGCCAGTGGACACTTTTCAGTCAATGTTTTCTTCACCTTACTTGATCTCTTGCTCTTTGAAACTCTGTCCCATGGACTTTGTTGATTTCTTATCACCCTCTTCCTGCCTTTATAGTCACCCTTTATATGTGAACTTTTTACTCCTTATTGATGCCTAAATAATAATATTTCGGATGGCATAATCCTATACGTAGGAATTAGAATACCCTGTTAGGATATAGAACTATTAGAATAAATGAATACAGTAAAATTGAAGGATATAAAATTGTGTTTCTATATACTAACGATGGACTATCTGAGAAAGAAATTAAGAAAACAGTCCCATTTACAATAATATCAAAAGATATTATGCTTAGGAATAAACTTAACCAAGGAGGTGAAACAATGGTACACTGAAAACTATAAATTACAGATGAAAGAAATTAAGAGAGACACCAACAAACAGGACATCTCCTACTCATAGTCCACACTACCCAAAGTGATATGCAGGTTCAACATAATCCAATCGAAATCCCAATGGCATTGTTCCCAGAAATAGCTAAAACAATCCTAAAATTCAAATGGAACCACAAAAGACCCTGAATAGCCAAAGAAATCTTAAGAAAGAAAAAGCTGGAGGCATTAGGCTTCCTGATTTTAAAATGTATTTCAAGGCAACAGTAATGAAAACTGTATTGTATTGGCATAAAAACAGATATATAGTTGAATGGAATAGAATAGAGAACCCCAAAACAAAACCATGCATATATAGTCAACTGATTCATCACGATTAAGAGTGTCAAGAATACACAATAAGAAAGAGAAGGCAGTTCTGGTCAAGAAATAGTCCTGGGGTGGAGGCAGGGGGCACCCGGCTGGCTCATTTGGAAGAACACAGGACTCTTGATCTTGGGGTCATGAGTTCGAGCCCCACTTGGGTGTAAGATTACTTAAATAAATAAAATTAAAAAAAAAAATAACAACAAAAAATAGTGCTGGGAGAACTAGATATCCACAGGCAAAAGAAAAAAAAAAAAAACATTTTGATTTTTATGCTACACTATCTACAAGAATAAATTCAAAATTGATTAACAACTTAAATGTAAGACCTGGAACTATAAAAGTCTTACAAAACATAGGTGAAAGTCTTTATGACCTTGGACGTGGCAACTATTTTTCTTGGATATGACATCAAAAGCCCAAACAACAAACGTAAAATTAGACAAATGGGACAATATCAAGCCAAAAGGGAAATAATCAACAGAATGAAAAGGAAATACTAGCAAAGGAAATTATCAACAGAATGAAAAGATAATCTAATGAATGGAGAAAAAAATTTGTAAACCATATATCTGATAAATAATTAATAAAAATATACACAAAACTCCTCTAACTCATAGCAAAAAAAACACAACTAGCTTGACTTTAAAATGGGCCAAGGACTTTAACAGACATTTCTCCAAAGAAGATATACAAATGGCCAATAGATACAAGAAACCTTATTCAGAATCACTAATCATCAAGGAGATGCAAATCAAACCACAGTGAGTTATCGCCTCACACATTAGGAGAGCCATAACAACAACAACAAAAACAACACACACACACACACACACACACACACAAACAAACACAGAAAACAAAAAGTAAACCATGTTGATCAAGATGTGGAGAAATCAGGACCCTTGTGTTGGTGGGAATGCAAATCATACAGCCTCTAGGAAAAAACAGTACGGAGGTTCCTCAAAAAAATTAAAAATAGAACTACCCTATCATTCAGTAACCCTGCTTCTAGGTACATATCCACAAGAATTTAGATCAGGATCTCTAAGAAATACCTGCCCTTCCACGCTCATTGCACATTATTCGTAACAGCCGAGCTATGGAAACTATCTAAATGTTTATCAACAGATGAAAGAAGAAAATGGAGTATATATATAATTGCTTTTGAAGGATAAAAAATAATGAGTTTCATTTTGATAAAAAGTGAGGAAAGAGCAATCCATCTTTCCAACCTTTTAACAGTAGTTTGAAATTGCTCCAAGAGAGAACACATGTAACTTAAAAAAAAAAAAAAAAAAAAGTGTCTTACTAAAGACACATTAATGTGAAATCAAGTCAGTGCAGCTTGATTTGACACATAATGCATTAAAGAAAACTATATTCAATTCTGGAACAGTCCCCTCTATATGGTATCTTGAATATCTTGAAAATCCAAAGAGTAACACAAGTACCTGTAGTATAATATAAACTAGTAGAGTTTGCTTTAACTGCTTTGTAGCCTGTCAGTTTCCAAGTAGATAATAGTATCACAGCAAATAACAAGCTAAGAGCTCAAATTAAAACATGCTTAATTTATATTTAGACTTTAACTAATTATAAACAACCAGGCCTACGCCACTCAGTGAGTACAACACTCATGCACTTAAATTCCCTTTGAAATCAAAAAGTTGCCATGACTGAGTTGCCTTTGTAGGTTTAAAACATCTCTTGGTTCTAGTAGTTCAAACACGATTTATGAGTCCTTGAGAGTCAATAAAAAGGTTTAAGACTAATCATTAGATCGCTTTTTCAAATTGTATAGTAAGCACTGAGAAGAAAATTGAAGAGTTGAGAAGTAGTTAAGTGGGCAAATCACATACTATTAGAGCGGGCTGTGTGACTACCTCAAGAGGCATGGTGTAACTTGCTACTTGAAAGCCTTCATCTCTAACCTTTCCTACAGGTCAGAAATGGGGAACGGAACTGTAGGTTTCTGTTAAGATGCACTTCTTAATTGGTAAGGCTAACACGGGTACATACTTTTATGACCTCTTAGCATTAATCACCAAAGCATTTTGGTGTTGGATAGCAATACCTGGGGATGGGGCAGGATCTGAAATAACACCCCCCCCCCAAGAGATAATTGCAAGATAACCTCAGAACCTAAGTCCCCCTGCCACCAATCCTTTAGGGCTTTCTTTGAACGAGAACTCCAAAAGACTGTGCAGGGCAGAGACCAAAGAAACATAAAGATGAGTGGACATTTGAAGATTCAAGCTAAAGCAAATGTAGTGTTTTCATAATTCTGCCTAGGGCCACACTTCTGGTTCTTAGTGCTTGTCGGGGTGTTCCAATTCTCTCAGCATTTCTCTGGGACTGGTTTTGTATTTATGTTATAAGAAGCAGTAACAATTTCAGACGTCATTCAGTAGGTTTCTGTTTCTTTTCCCAAGGTTGATAATAACCGGAATGCAAAAAAAGGCTATGCTAAAAACTGACTTGAAAAGGTACTAACACTGCATATTTGAATCAGAAACTAGAAAGAAATTTCAGTTAGCATGAGTTAATTTGGGGTGGGGTGGGGCGGGGGATAACCATTGTACCTTTCCCCGAATTCCATTTGGCCATGCCATCATTCTCCAAGTTACTATTAAAGGGATGGCACCAGGCTCCTTCCTTGTGCTCTCACAAACTCACAGTTATCTCTGAATTCCTGCTGTGAACTTGATGGGGAAATTAGTTTGAATGGGAAAACAAGGACGAAGATAGAGTAGGATAGAATAGGATGAGTCCTTTTCCTAGTCTACCTGCTACTTTGGGTTTTCTTTGTTCTATTCTGGAGTAATTATGATTGAGACAGAAGAGTAGCTCCGAAGATACTCCCCATAAATATTAACATGGGAGACTCTTTAATATCAGGACATCTAACTGGAATGAGGGGGAGTTGATGGCTGTGTAGGTCATACAGCTTTATGGAAAGTGTTCTCAGTCAGAACTTCAGACCACTGGAAGGATTGGACACTCTGCCTGGAAAAAAGACACTCCTAGACACTCTTTAAGAGGGAGACTTCTGTTAGAAGACCATGGAAACTGTAAAGAGGTTAACAGCTTTCTCAGTGAGTCCCAGAGAAGAGGTGTTACCGAGCCTTCCAAGGGCTGTGCCACTGGTTATAAATGAACAGCCAAGGCTGTGTGGAGGTAGTGATTGTCCAGACAGTGGAAGGGATGGAGCCCTACTGGCAGTCACATTTTTACTGCAATGTGTCAAACAAGTATCATTTGCATGTGTCATGATACGTAAAAGGAAGAGAAGCCCTGAGTTAGTGGACTGAATTGTTAGTTCAATAGACAGATGCTATCACAGTCTGTAATAATAAATTGGCAAGAGCTAAGCAAGGAAACATACTCCTCTCTGAAATATTAGCCTGAAAAATAAATGGTCCTCTAATATTATAAATAAGGATATGGGGTAAAGTCCACCAAGAGGAGAAATCATGTCTGCTTTCTTTTAACCACAAATAAATGGTTATTCATAGTCTAGCTTCATGGGGTCTAAGTTCCATCTCATCAATTCAATAGGATATTATTAGACTTGAGAGCTCTGCAAAATCACAGCTGCCTGGCAAAGAAGTCCTCACTATTTTAATGTAAAATGTGAAGCATCTACAGTCAGAGTCATGAGGCATGAGAAGACATACGGTGAGGGTGAAAGTGCAGCTCCAAACACCTTCCACTTGGCAGGCTGCTGCCCACAGTTTGGCAGTTAGGAATCCTACAGCAACTTGGTCTCATTACAATTTTTTTTTAATTTTTTAAATTTTTATTCATTTGACAGAGATAGAGAGAGAGAGAGATCACAAGTAGGCAGAGAGGCAGGCAGAGAGAGAGGGAAGCAGGCTCACCGCTGAGCAGAGAGCCCGATGCGGGGCTCGATCCCAGGACCCTGAGATCATGACCCGAGCCGAAGGCAGAGGCTTAACCCACTGAGCCACCCAGGTGCCCCTCATTACAATTTATTCTCAGTTTAAAATGTCCTATTCCGCAGGGGAAAAGAAAGTGATAGGAAAAAGGAGGCAAGAATGGTGCCATGCTACAGCTGAGAGAACCCTGTGTACATGAGCTGAGATCTGAAAGGAAGGGGCAGCTAAAATGGCAATCAGATATGGTCAGACAAGAGATTTCATGGAAAAGCAGTGCACAGGACATTACCTCTCCATGGATTTCCTGTGTATTTCTCATGCAAATCTATGTGAATTTGAATGTTTTGTATAAGAACCGTTGGATTTAGGAAATTGGGAAGACTTAGACTAGAGTGCATTGCATGCCTTGTAGGAAATTACTGAATTTTGGTCAACTGTTCAAGTGCATTGAAATGGTTCATAGAAATGTATCAATGTAAAGATCAAAATGTTATTTTTCAATAAGTATTTATTTAGTTGAACTTCGTGAATGATATTATTTTATATCCACATCCTCAATAAAGCAGAATTTTCAAGGTATTTTACTCTGAGGTGGAGGAAGAGTAATCTGCAAGTGTGTGTTCAGGGAGGGAAGACACCTATCATTTTATCACATTTTCTCACTAGGGACTTAAACACAAGGCTTTAGTTTCTTCAGTTGGGTATTTGAACAAATTGAGCCAATCAAGCTCACTGGTGAGAAAGAACCACAGGAGAGACTCATACTACACTGTTCACTGTTGAGATTGCATTTGCAACAGTATCTAAGGGGCCACCCCTCACCTATACAAATATTCAAGATCCACTTAAGTGGTACCATCAGCAGAGGAGTTCCAGTAAATGAAGGAATAAATATTCCCATCAAATTATTATAGGGCTTTGTTTCGTGATACCCATTTAATATTTATGGAATTGGAAGTGAGATGTGCAGATAAGGCTAACTTCTCTCAATGTCACTGATGACAAAATTCTGGGGAAGTCAATTCTTTGAGTGTGTATGTTTACTTATCTGTCTAGTTATTGTTTTCTCTTAGAGTATGTGAGATTTGTTTTAGCATTAACATGGATTAAGGTGGGCTATTATTTAAAATACTAGGTTCCCCTTCTAGTTTCTTTCTCGAACCACTGTTTCCCTCTTCTTATTTTGTCTTCCTTTACCTACACGCGGTACCCCAGGTTCTTTGTCACTGACAAGCAAAAAAAAAAAAAAAAAAAAAAAAAGGTGAAGACAGGAGTTAAGTATTTCTTTGTTATCTCGCCCTTATCCAAGAATTAAGAAAAGCAACCTATAAGCTTCCTTCCGAAGGAGACACTTTTAATCCAGCAACCTTCCCTTTAGGAAAGTAGAGAAAATACTCATTTACAGATCCATGTGCCCTTCAGAAATCATTCAGAAGAAAAGTAAGCAGACATATTTAAATTTGATTTTCATAAACAATTTGGAATTTCTAGGGGAAAAAAAAACTATCTAAAATATGACCTGACAATTGAGAGTCTCAGATATCTCAATTTCAGTATAGAAGGAAAAGTGTTTTCTACATCAATGGGTCCCTCATACTGCACAGATGCTAGCTAGCATCCACCATCATGCAAAAATCAAAGATCACACTGGTAGATTCAATGCTTCATATTCAAGCATACTATTCACCAGAGACTTTTTTTTTTTTTTTTTTTTTTTTGGTACTGAGTACTAGCTTTCTAATTCCCACATGTTTCTTCTCTCTTAATTGCTCTCAGGAGCACGAGTAATTTAAAATTACCTTTCTTTGATAAAATCTTATTACTCCCAGGATGAAATACTGAAATAACTATATTTTTATCAAAATTTTGTGCAATAATAAATTATTCCTATACAACAGAGCATCCTGTGCAGAAGCATACCAATCAAAATCTAACATTTTATGGAAGAAACATGTTCCAAAATGGAATTTAAAAAGCTCTAAATTTTACATGACCTTTCCACAGTCTTAGACTCTAGTTTGGAACCCATAATAATTTTAGCTCCCTAATGGTGGACAAGAAATGCAGCCCTTCAAAGAGAGAGTGTTATAAGACGTAACTCTTCACGGCAGAGAGATCTGCTCTGTTATGGGTGAAAAAATAAAGTAATACTAATGAAAATTTTGTTTTTCAGGAGCATAGTGAGAAATGCTATTGTGGAGATTATTAAATACTTTAAATGCTAGTAAATGCTTTTGTGGAGACTACATTTTCAGTAAGCAAGTATTTCCCAGTCAATGTAGAAGTTTCTTAAGCTATCAGATTTTTCTTTTCTTTTATCTTTTTCTTAACTCTAAGAATCCTTTTGTTTCCCTCAGGAATTTTTCTGTTGCCTGAATACTACAAAAAGAGAGAGACAGAGAATTCCCATACAAAGGAAGAATTAGTAACTACCAGTTTTGGCTTAACATTAAAATACGGGTTAACATTTTTTTTGTAGGTAATAACATCATGATGACTGAGCAGTTGATGAGTACTATAATGAAGCATTAAATACGAAGTCCGACAACAGTCTCCTGTTCTGTTTGTTAAAAGCTATATAACCTTGAGCAATGCCCCTTAACCTCTCTGAGCTTCAATCATGAGATTCAGTTAGAAACTAATTTTATTCAGGTGGCCTATAATCTAGTTGGGGACTAAAACACATATACACAGAAAATAAATTTAAAACAATAACTATAATCCCAATCTAAGGATTTGGTGATGATGTTGAAAACAAATTTGGGAAATGAAACTCAAGAAATCGTGTATTGGAAATTAAATGAAAGTCTTCCTTCCCCTGAGATATGGAAAAATGTGTTAACATTGACTGAAACTAGGCTGACCCAAAAGGAACGCTGCATTTGTAAAGAGATACAGTGTTTTTGGTTTGAGATTTATCAAGTTTGTCATAAGAAAATATTTATCTTGTGAGCAATCGGAATTACGTACCTGGAATTTGAGAGACAAATTTTTGGTTCAAGATTTGGAACAATTCAATTGAGTATGGCTTATGTTTAAAGAACAATCAAGAAACAAGAGTAAAGTCTTTAAGATAAATGCTATATTAACTGGATGAAGGGAGTGGTAAAGAGAAGGCTGTACTTCAGACATAGAAAAGAAAAACAAAAACGAAAATGCCAATACTGTAAGAGTTGGGAAAAAAAATTTGACACTAAAGAACAATGTTTGAGAAAGGAATTTGAGTAACACAGCAAACCTTTCAAATGGGAAACATCATCAAACTTCTGACTTATTTAATAATAAGCGTGTACCTTGTAGAAGCAGCAGGATGGGTTCTCGTAATCCAGGAGTTCAGCAGATAAATGAAGGGAAAACAAATCTTCATAGTGAGAAACGTAGCTGAGTGAAGTAAAAATGGGCAATGAGAGAAATTGACCAGGTTCAAAAGTAAAAAGGAAACAGTCTTTGGGAGAGAAAGACTGGTAATACTTAAACCTGGGGCGTACTCAATGAGGTGGGAATGGAAAAAGCAGAGGGTTTTACATGAAAGAGAAGAAAATCTTTTCCTCTCAAGCTGCATAGAATTCTGTGAGGAGCGGTCTGAACACGTGGTGGGAATATAAGAGGGAAATCAAACTAGTTGGTTCCAGTATTTCTCAACTAAGGATAAGGTCATTAGGTACAGGTGAGAATGCGGTAAACAAGAGAGACTGCAAGCTAATGAGAGAGACTCAAATCCCACCCATTAGCTGCACAGGTTCTGCTGCAAACAATAAATGATGAAGACAAAAATAAAAATTATGAACATCAGTGAAGACTTGGTGAGAAATATATGTCAATGATGTGTTTTTTTCAGGTCAGCCCAGCTCTTTGTTTTTCTTAGGGTTGATCTGAGACTAACATGAGCAGATAGAGTCTGTTGCTTGCAGAATGGCTAACATACTGTATTTTGTCACTTTTGAGCTCTCATAGGTGGATTTTATACTGATTTAGGGTGGTCTATCAAGATCCTTTTTTTTTTTTGCCAAAATAAAGAATTATATAAAATAACTATATGTATAAAAACACTATGGTTCAGTCTTTTTCTTTCTTTTTTAGTGACTGGTCATTTGATGTTGTACATGCAATCAGGAATGATTGCCCATGAGTTGTAATTTAGCAAAAGAGATCACGGGGTATCATTTTAGTGGAGAGGTAGAAGTTGTCCAGTGGATTTTCTGGGGGTTATTTCATTCAATAGAAGTGAGTACCTTCAATTCATTTTCTTTCTTTTCTTTTCTTTCTTTTTTTAAAGATTTATTTAAGAGATAAAGAGAACCCTGCAAGTGTGTTTGTGTGTGGGTGGCACGGGGAGGCAGAGTTAGAGAATCTTTAGGCAGACTCCCCACGGGCACAGAAGGAGCCCCACCCAGGGGCTCAATCTCAAGACCCATGAGATCTCGACCTGAGCAGAAACCAGAGTCTCACACTTAAACTAATGAGCCACCCAGGTGCTCCTAGTTCATATCCTATTAACCAGACTATTCCAGAAGTTGAAGTCAACTTGTACAAAGTTGATTGTCATGTAAATAATTCTCATCCATAAAAATGCAAATATATTTGTCTGATACAATTGATTTCCGGGTTGTAGAAAACATGATATTTTATTGCTTTATAGCTTATTAAGTAGTTTTATATTTATTAGCGGGCTTATTTTAGCATTTTCAGCTACTTACATACTTTAACTTTTTCCTTTGAGTTATTTTAACATCTTATTGAGTCTCTCATTAATATATTTGTTACTATCAGCCACACTTTCTAAATATTACAATGCTTTAAAATATTTAAAAATTGCAGAGATATATATTGAACACATAATTGTACATACATACAATTGTATCATGGATAGCTTTTATGTAGGAACTAAGGTAACTTACATGGCTTGAAGTCTTATGAACATGTGCCTCCTTTCATAGTCAATGTTAACAGTACTAGCCAGTCAGAGAAGTGTTTATTAAAACTGAGGCCTCTTATCCCACTTTTCTCTCATACAAGATGTACAGACATTGACAGTAATTATTTGGAAACTTTGATACGGCCATGGCATTCAGCCCCATATAATTTTATTACATTGTTTTTAAATAATATAACTAATTGGTTATAATGTTTATAAAAATTGATTTTTGTCCTATTTTTCAAAGTGTCATTCCATACAAGATTGAAAATCAGATAAAATACTGGTCCTTCACAACCCTGGAGACGAATGAGGTTTCAACCTGACTTATCTTACATAAAGTTTTCATATATTCTTCTGGACAACTTTTTATGTGTGGCTAGATAAAATATAAGGCGTTTTAGGAATGAACTGTATGATTCTCCCATCAATGGTAAATGGCATTACACTGCAATTATATCTCAAATATAAGGAATTAAGCAAAAGAGAAATATTGGTTCAATAGATGAAAAAAGAAGAGAAGAAAGAAATCAAGTCCTACCTGGACCATAATCTGGGAGATTAGGAAAAGACCATATAGTAATAAAAATCATTATTTTATCTGGAACCAAGTGCTCTTGGCTTGAGTCACCCTTAAATCCAAAGGATTTATTACCAAATTCCAGCACTGTCTGTTCTTCTATGGCATGATATATATGTTCTTCTAAAATCATCTGTTTTCAGAACTCTACGTACAAAACCAGTTATCTAATGGCTGAAAACAACTCAAGATTGCTCATTGTTGTCCCCTTCCTCCATCCTGCCAAAGAGAATATCTAGTCCAATTTTCTCTTTCCTTCCCTACATAAAAGAAGAAGAATCATGCCTCTGGAGAACTGCCAGGTACGTTTACATAATAAAGAATCTGGAGCAGAGAAGAATACAAACCAAAAACAAAAACTCAGAGCCAATGGAGCAAGTTGCTGAGGACTACTGTAGTAGGTCTGCGGTGTTGGAAGAAGAATTTTCTTAGTGTTGTCTCTGGAAACAATTCACTGTTTTTGAAGACATGTAAGTAAAGATTTTAACCTATTTGATGCAACCTGATTTTTGGATTCTATTCCTTTGATCATAATGCTGCTTTCAGACAGAACCAGTGGCTCTAGGATTTATAAGAGTAGTGTTCATATAAGGAGTATTTTAACATCTGCAATAACTCAGTAGATTTTCCTCAACATGAAGTCTCACTAATGAAGGTTTTATTTATTAAACCTTGAGTATTTTCTTAATGTTACCAGTGAATAATTGGCTTAACCAAGTTAATGGCAATAATTTATTTGCACTTCAATCTCTACTTTTAGAAGCATTTCCACTGTACTGTCACCTTTGACTTTGACTTTGGAATTTTCCTCACAGCAGAGTTCATAACTATCAAAAGATAGAAACAAAATCTGTGATGTACACTATAAAGCCACTGCATATCCTGTCACTCAGCACCCGGCATGTAGGCAATGGGAGTCCCCAGAAAGCCAATAATGCTCCCAATGTAAAAAGTAAATCATTTTAGATTTACATTGAGCCCTACAATATCTGGCATGAGGAGAAATGCCTAGTTTTAGAAAAGATTTTGTAATATTAAAGAAAAATTTTTGCCTTGGGAATGGAGTCAGGCCAAAAGGGTTACTAAGAAGACATGAAGTTGAGAATAACAGTAAGAAAGGCCTTATTATGCTAAGCGAAATAAGTCAATCAGAGAAAGACAATTGTTATATGATCTCACTGCTATGAGGAATTTGAGAAACAAGAGAGAGGATCATAGGGGAAGGGAGGGGAAAATGAAACAAGAAGAAACCAAAGAGGGAGACAAACCATAAGAGACTCTTAATCTCAGGAAACAAATTGAGGGTTGCTGGAGGGGAGGGGTGTGGGAGAGATGGGGTGGCTGGGTTATGGACACTGGGGAGGGTATGTGCTATGGTGAGTGCTGTGAATTGTGTAAGACTGACGAATCACAGACCTGTACCCCTAAAACAATACACTATATGTTAATTTAAAAAAAGAAAGACAGGGGGCGCCTGGGTGGCTCAGTGGGTTAGGCCGCTGCCTTCAGCTCGGGTCATGATCTCAGGGTCCTGGGATCGAGTCCCGCATCGGGCTCTCTGCTCAGCCAGGAGCCTGCTTCTCTCTCTCTCTCTCTCTCTGTCTGCCTCTCTGCCTACTTGTGATCTCTGTCAAATAAATAAATAAAATATTAAAAAAAAAAAAAAAGAAAGACAGACAGACATGAATGCCAGTCAGGTTATTTCAATAATCCAGACATGAGAGGTAAAGACCTCTGTAAGAATGGCGTTTGTGTAAATGGGCTAGAAGGGGAAGTTTTTAGAAATCGCATGGTAAAGATTAGCAAGTAACTGATGATTACAGTGAAAGTCTAAAAAAAAAAATTAAGAAATGCAAATGAAAAGTGAGGAAAATGGCAGTCCGTTGAGACATTTTTTGTTTAAAACAGAAAACTCTTGCCACAAGCTTCCTTTTTGGTTTTCCATATCTAAATATCCAAAAGGAAGGAACACTATAAAATTATGCAACTCTTTTATTAATAGAAATGACTTATAATTTCAGTCCCAAATTTTAAAAGAGCAAATAATAGAACTAAAAATATTCACTACTGCATAAAGAAGCAAAAATTGTTGAACAATAGTAGTAGTCATGGTTACCTGCATGCCATCACCACACTATGATTATAAAATTCATTTCTAAGGATAACACAATTATATTCTAACATAATACAAAATAATCTTGCAACAAAGGTACAAAAAAAAAAAAAAACAACCAGAAGCTATTTAAATCAACAAGGCCCACAGCTTCTTAATATAAACTTGCATTCTCTGTGTGAGTAATTCAACTGTTCTATATGCATCCCCTTAATTTTATGATCACAGTTCATATAAATAATGACTACATTATTTATGGGAGCCCAAGGTACAGAAAGTATTTTTTCTGAAAGATAGCCAAATTCAGAAGAGAAACAAAAAATTCCCCATTTCCTAAATAGATCAGTGTTACAACACCAACTGTTTTCATTAATGATGGGTAAGTGTTATTTATGGATCATTTCATTTTTATTGATTTCCTTTCCCTCATACATTTTAAAATCTCTAAACATTTACCAACACCAAATCCACCAATCCTTGCCTACCATGAAAATAAATTTTGATTTGTTTTAATGTCCTTTATTTTAGATTATTCAGTACCGCATTTTTATATCATATCAATATATCATATTTATATCATATCGTTTATATCATATCAAAACCTCTCATGGTTTTAGTTACTTGACAAGCTGAACATATACATTTCTGCACAATGGCTCCTCCTGAGACTATGGTGTTCACAGGCGGTCAGAGTGGACTCCCTTACATGTTTAAACATAACTGATATAATTGAATTGGTACCATAAAGAGATGGGTTTTCATCTACATGATTGATACCATGCCTATGAAAACAGAACACTATTTATAAGGTGAATAATTGTATTGAATTTGTGAAGCTTTAATATAAGAGGCAGCAGGAGGTACTCAGTAGAGTACTGGGCTATGAATTTGAAAATTGGGATTCCATTCTGAATCTGACACTCATGTGACTTCAGGCAAGTCACTTAACTTATTTGAGCCTAGTTTCTTCATCAGTAAATTGAGGAGATGAAATTCAATGACTCCTTCTGGCACTAAAACATGATGATTGAACATAGTTCTGACTACTAGTTATATAGCTCTTCGGTTTCTAGGCATTGCCTGTAAAAGTTGTGTGACTATTTTCTCTCGGCCAATTTATCTCTGCTCTCACATGCATCGGGCGAGTTTCAGATCACAAATGATCCCATTTGTGAGACTGGAAAACGGCAGGATACTTTTCAAAGTATCTGGACAGAGTCCCGCAAAACAACGAAGAGGTATTGTTCGGGCTTTCCACCATCAGACCTCTGGAGTCAGTCTACGGAGACTTAATCCCATCTTCAACCATAGCTCTTTCCCCTTTGGAGAACTACATGACATTGCCGCTTCCTAAAAAAGCTAACCAAATGATGATTCAACAATATACACCCTTTCCGAGCTTTTTATGGTTTAGGAAAATGTTCCGATTGGAAAGAGTTAACCATCAATCTGCAAATGAAACTGAAATGCGTGTCATGGTGTATCTGCTTCCCATCACCTCTGAAAACTGGTAAGGATTCGGAAGACGGTGCATGCTGGCCATGTGAGAACAGTTCTCACCAGTGACCTTGCACAATAACCACCTCAGATCGCCACCGCAGACTCCTTCAGAGTTCTGCTGAATTCCCGTTCAAGAACCGAGTTGACTTCTGCACCAGCAGGGTCTCAAGCTGTGCCTCTGGAAAGCAGTTTGATCGTTTTTTTGTTTTTTGTTTTTTAATTTTTAATTTTTAATTTTTTATAAACATATATTTTTATCCCCAGGGGTACAGGTCTGTGAATCGCCAGGTTTACACACTTCACAGCACTCACCATAGCACATACCCTCCCCAATGTCCATAACCCCACAACCCCTCCCAACCCCCCTCCCCCCAGCAACCCTCAGTTTGTTTTGTGAGATTAAGAGTCACTTATGGTTTGTCTGCCTCCCAATCCCATCTTGTTTCATTAAATCTTCTCCTACCCCCAAAAAACCCCCAAGTTGCATCTCCAGTCCCTCATATCAGGGAGATCATATGGTAGTTGTCTTTCTCCGATTGACTTATTTCGCTAAGCATATACCCTCTAGTTCCATCCACGTCGTCGCAAATGGCAAGATTTCATTTCTTTTGATGGCTGCATAGTATTCCATTGTGCATATATATCACATCTTCTTTATCCATTCATCTGTTGATGGACATCTAGGTTCTTTCCATAGTTTAGCTATTGTAGACATTGCTGCTATAAACATACGGGTGCACGTGCCCCTTCGGATCACTACATTTGTATATTTAGGGTAAATACCCAGTAGTGCAATTGCTGGGTTATAGGGTAGCTCTATTTTCAACATTTTGAGGAACCTCCATGCTGTTTTCCAGAGGGGTTGCACCAGCTTGCATTCCCATCAGTGTAGGAGGGTTGCCCTTTCTCCGCATCCTCGCAAGCATCTGTCATTTCCTGACTTGTTAATTTTAGCCATTCTGATTGGTGTGAGGTGATATCTCATTGTGGTTTTGATTTGTATTTCCCTGATGCCGAGAGATGTGGAGCACTTTTTCATGTGTCTGTTGGCCATCTGGATGTCTTCTTTGCAGAAATGTCTGTTCATGTCTTCTGCCCATTTCTTGATTGGATTATTTGTTCTTTGAGTGTTGAGTTTGATAAGTTCTTTATAGATTTTGGACACTAGCCCTTTATCTGATATGTCGTTTGCAAATATCTTCTCCCATTCTGTCAGTTGTCTTTTGGTTTTGTTAACTGTTTCCTTTGCCGTGCAAAAGCTTTTGATCTTGATGAAATCCCAATAGTTCATTTTTGCCCTTGCTTCCCTTGCCTTTGGCGATGTTCCTAGGAAGATGTTGCTGCGGCTGAGGTCGAAGAGGTTGCTGCCTGTATTCTCCTCAAGGATTTTGATGGATTCCTTTCTCACATTGAGGTCCTTCATCCATTTTGAGTCTATTTTCGTGTGTGGTGTAAGGAAATAGTCCAATTTCATTTTTCTGCATGTGGCTGTCCACTTTTCCCAACACCATTTATTGAAGAGGCTGTCTTTGTTCCATTGGACATTCTTTCCTGCTTTGTCGAAGATTAGTTGACCATAGAGTTGAGAGTCTATTTCTGGGCTCTCTATTCAGTTCCATTGATCTATGTGTCTGTTTTTGTGCCAGTACCATGCTGTCTTGATGATGACAGCTTTGTAATAGAGCTTGAAGTCCAGAATTGTGATGCCACCAACCTTGGCTTTCTTTTTCAATATTCCTTTGGCTACTCGAGGTCTTTTCTGGTTCCATATAAATTTTAGGATTATTTGTTCCATTTCTTTGAAAAAAATGGATGGTATTTTGATAGGAATTGCATTAAATGTGTAGATTGCTTTAGGTAGCATAGACATTTTCACAATATTTATTCTTCCAATCCAGGAGCATGGAACATGTTTCCATTTCTTTGTGTCTTCCTCAAATTCTTTCATGAGTACTTTATAGTTTTCTGTGTATAGATTTTTAGTCTCTTTGGTTAGGTTTATTCCTAGGTATCTTATAGTTTTGGGTGCAATTGTAAATGGGATGGACTCCTTAATTTCTCTTTCTTCTGTCTTGTTATTGGTGTAGAGAAATGCAACTGATTTCTGTGCATTGATTTTATATCCTGACACTTTACTGAATTCCTGTACAAGTTCTAGCAGTTTTGGAGTGGAGTCTTTTGGGTTTTCCACATAGAGTATCATATCATCTGCGAAGAGTGATAGTCTGACTTCTACTTTGCCGATTTGGATGCCTTTAATTTCCTTTTGTTGTCTGAATGCTGAGGCTAGGACTTCTAGTACTATGTTGAATAGCAGTGGTGATAACGGACATCCCTGCCATGTTCCTGACCTTAGCAGAAAAGCTTTCAGTTTTTCTCCATTGAGAATGATATTTGCAGTGGTTTTTTCATAGATGGCTTTGATAATATTGAGGTATGTGCCCTCTATCCCTACACTTTGAAGAGTTTTGATCAGGAAGGGATGTTGTACTTTGTCAAATGCTTTTTCAGCATCTATGGAGAGTATCATATGGTTCTTGTTCTTTCTTTTATTAATGTGTTGTATCACATTGATTGATTTGTGGATGTTGAACCAACCTTGCAGCCCTGGAATAAATCCCACTTGGTTGTGGTGAATAATCCTTTTAATGTACTATTGAATCCTATTGGCTAGTATTTTGGTGAGAATTTTTGCATCTGTGTTCATCAAGGAGATTGGTCTGTAGTTCTCTTTTTTGATGGGATCCTTGTCTGGTTTTGGGATCAAGGTGATGCTAGCCTCATAAAATGAGTTTGGAAATTTTCCTTCCATTTCTATTTTTTGGAACAGTTTCAGGAGAATAGGAATTAGTTCTTCTTTAAATGTTTGGTAGAATTCCCCTGGAAAGCCGTCTGGCCCTGTCCTTTTGTTTGTTTGGAGATTTTTGATGACTCTTTCAATCTCCTTACTGGTTATGGGTCTGTTCAGGCTTTCTATTTCTTCCTGGTTCAGTTGTGGTAGTTTCTATGTCTCTAGGAATGCATCCATTTCTTCCAGATGGTCAAATTTGTTGGCGTAGAGTTGCTCATAGTATGTTCTTATAATTGTCTGTATTTCTTTGCTGTTAGTTGTGATCTCTCCTCTTTCATTCATGATTTTATTTATTTCGGTCCTTTCTCTTTTCTTTTTGATAAGTCTGGCAAGGGGTTTATCGATCTTATTAATTCTTTCAAAGAACCAGCTCCTAGTTTCGTTGATTTGTTCTATTGTTTTTTTGGTTTCTATTTCATTGATTTCTGCTCTGATCTTTAGGATTTCTCTTCTCCTGCTGGGTTTAGGGTTTCTTTCTTGTTCTTTCTCCAGCTCCTTTAGGTGTAGGGTTAGGTTGTGTACCTGAGACCTTTCCTATTTCTTGAGAAAGGCTTGTACCGCTATATATTTTCCTCTCAGGACTGCCTTTGTTGTGTCCCACAGATTTTGAACCGTTGTGTTTTCATTATCATTTGTTTCCATGAATTTTTGCAATTCTTCTTTAATTTCCTGGTTGACCCATTCATTCTTTAGAAGGATGCTGTTTAGCCTCCATGTATTTGGGTTCTTTCCAAATTTCCTCTTGTGATTGAGTTCTAGCTTCAGAGCATTGTGGTCTGAAAATATGCAGGGAATGATTCTAATCTTTTGATACCGGTTGAGACCTGATTTAGGACCGAGGATGTGATCTATTCTGGAAAATGTTCCATGCGCACTAGAGAAGAATGTGTATTTTGTTGCTTTGGGATAAAATGTTCTGAATATATCTGTGATGTCCATCTGGTCCAGTGTGTCCTTTAAGGCCTTTATTTCCTTGTTGATCTTTTGCTTGGATGATCTATCCATTTCAGTGAGGGGAGTGTTAAAGTCCCCTACTATTATTGTATTATTGTTGTAGTGTTTCTTTGATTTTGTTATTAATTGTTTTATATAGTTGGCTGCTCCCACGTTAGGGGCATATATATTTAAAATTGTTAGATCTTCTTGTTGGACAGTTCCTTTGAGTATGATATAGTGTCCTTCCTCATCTCTTATTATAGTCTTTGGCTTAAAATCTAATTGATCTGGTATAAGGATTGCCACTCCTGCTTTCTTCTGATGTCCATTAGCATGGTAAATTCTTTTCCACCCCCTCACTTTAAATCTCGAGGTGTCTTCGGGTTTAAGATGAGTTTCTTGTAGGCAACATATAGATGGGTTTTTTTTATCCATTCTGATACCCTGTGTCTTTTGATTGGGACATTTAGCCCATTAACATTCAGGGTAACTATTGAGAGATACGAATTTAGTGCCATTGTATTGCCTGTAAGGTGACTGTTATTGTATATTGTCTTTGTTTCTTTCTGATCTACTAGTTTTAGGGTCTCTTTGCTTCGAGGACCCCTTTCAATATTTCCTGTTAGAGCTGGTTTGGTGTTTGCAAATTCTTTCAGTTTTTGTTTGTCCTGGAAGATTTTAATCTCTCCTTCTATTTTCAATGATAGCCTAGCTGGATATAGTATTCTTGGCTGCATGTTTTTCTCATTCAGTGCTCTGAATATATCATGCCAGCTCTTTCTGGCCTGCCAGGTCTCTGTGGATAAGTCTGCTGCCAATCTAATATTTTTACCATTGTATGTTACAGACTTCTTTTCCCGGGCTGCTTTCAGGATTTTCTCTTTGTCACTGAGACTTGTAAATTTTACTATTAGGTGACGGGGTGTGGACCTATTCTTATCGATTTTGAGGGGGGTTCTCTGAACCTCCTGGATTTTGATGCTTGTTCCCTTTGCCATATTGGGGAAATTCTCTCCAATAATTCTCTGCAATATACCTTCTGCTCCTCTCTCTGTTTCCTCTTCTTCTGGAATCCCAATTATTCTAATGTTGTTTCATCTTATGGTGTCACTTATCTCTCGAATTCTCCCCTCGTGGTCCAGTAGCTGTTTGTCCCTCTTTTGCTCAGCTTCTTTATTCTCTGTCATTTGGTCTTCTATATCGCTAATTCTCTCTTCTGCCTCATTTATTCTAGCAGTGAGAGCCTCCATTTTTGATTGCACCTCATTAATAGCTTTTTTGATTTCAACTTGGTTAGATTTTAGTTCTTTTATTTCTCCAGAAAGGGCTTTTATATCTCCGGAGAGGGTTTCTCTAATATCTTCCATGCCTTTTTCGAGCCCGGCTAGAACCTTGAGAATCGTCATTCTGAACTCTAGATCTGACATATTACCAATGTCTGTATTGATTAGGTCCCTAGCCTTCGGTACTGCCTCTTGTTCTTTTTTTTGTGGTGAATTTTTCGGCCTTGTCATTTTGTCCAGATAAGAGTATATGAAGGAGCAAGTAAAATACTAAAAGGGTGGCAACAACCCCAGGAAAATATGCTTTAACCAAAACAGAAGAGATCCCAAATCGTGAGGGGGGAGAAACGGGATAAAAAGAGGTTCAGAAAGAAAAAAGAAAAAAAAAAGAAACAATTAAAAACAGAAAACGAATAAAGAAATAATATAAAAAAGAAAAAAATATATATATATATTAGATAAACTAGTTAAAAAACGTTAAAAAAGTAAAGGGTAAAAGTTAAAAAAATTAGCAGAAGAAGTGAAAAAAAAATTGAAAAAGAAAAAAAATTAACTGCAAGGCTAAAGAATCATGGGGAGAAAGCCAGGAGTTCCGTGCTTTGCTTTCTCCTCCTCTGGAATTCCGCTGCTCTCCTTGGTATTGAAACTGCAGTCCTTGGTAGGTGAACTTGGTCCTGGCTGGATTTCTTGTTGTTCTTCTGGGGGAGGGGCCTGTTGTAGTGATTCTCAAGTGTCTTTGCCCCAGGCAGAATTGCACCGCCCTTACCAGGGGCTGGGCTGAGTAATCTGCTTGGGTTTGCTTTCGGGAGCTTTTGTTCCCTGAGCGCTTTCCGTAGAGTTCCGGAGGACGGGAATGAAGATGGCGGCCTCCCAGTCTCTGGCCCGGAGGAGCTGAGAGCCCGGGGCCCCACTCCTCAGTGCGCCCTCAGAGAACAGCGCCCAATTACTCCCGTCTGCCTGGCCTCCGGCCGTGCTCCGAGCTGACCGAGCCTGCGACCGGTTCAAGGTAACCCCGAGCTGTGAGCTCACTCCTCGGCTCCATCTCTGTAGCCGGCTTCCCCGTTCTAATACCTGTAAGCTCTGTGACCCTCAGACCCCCTGATCCCTCTGTGACCCTGCAGAACCTGAGGCCACACTGATCCCGCGTGGGCTTCACACCGGTTAAGCCTCTGGAGCGATGTCCCTCAGCGGAACAGACTTTTAAAAGTCCCGAATTTGTGCTCTGTTGCTCCGCTGCTTGCCGGGAGTCGGCCCCTCCCCCCGCGGTCTATCTTCCCGTCGCTTTGGATTCACTTCTCTGCCAGTCCTACCTTTCAGAAAGTGGTTGATTTTCTGTTTCTAGAATTGCTGTTCTTCTCTTCGATCTCCCGTTGGATTTGTAGGTGTTTGCAATCTTTAGATAAGCTATCTAGCTGATCTCCTGCTACCTGAAGTAGTCTCAGCCTGCTACTTCTCCACCATCTTGACTCCTGGTAGCAATTTGATTGGTTTTTAATCTCTACCTTTTTTAGTTACCTCTACCTTTTTTATTATATTGTTCCCAATAACACATTCGGATTTTTTTTTTAACTTCAACCAAATATTTGTATCTAGCCTGACGATATCTTTCAACATGAGATGAGAAGGCTAGAACTGAATCAATCCAGGTTAAGAAAATGGTACTTAAAGATAAATAACCCTGGATTCCAGGCACCTCTGTAGTGGGTTATAGAAAAGGACTTCATTTTTGGTATTATCAGTTTTTCTCATCTACAAAGTGTTTCCACAAAAACTGTACCTACTCTATCAGTTTATGATATAACCAAATGAGATAATTCACAACACATGTATAGTGCTTAACATAGGAACTAAACATAGTAAGTTCTCAATAATAAATAAAGTAAGAGAAATGCACACACGTTCCTGAGGGGAAAATTGAGTTATAGTGTGTGTATGAATTTCAGAAGATTTGTAAACTTGTTCACCGTGAAGCTCATTAAATTTTCCTGTTTGCTTTATAGCTTAACTAAAGTAAGCACCACACTCAAACATCACAACCCTATCTATACATCACACTCAAAATGCTCTTATATGTGAGTGGCTTAAAAGCACTTTAAATTTAAATATATGATTAAATTTGTACATTTCCAAATACTGGTTTGAATTCAGAGAATTTGGCTATTGTGCCCAATGACATAACAACCCCTTTATCTATAGCAAGACAGCTTGCAACAGTACTTTTGGGTAGAAAGCTTTCATCGTCTCTTGGTCTGAAAATGAAATCACTTGTTCCCAAACTGCCACTACTTCACGTCAGTGTAGATACGGTCTCCTGACATTTGATGGTATACCCTGCTAATCCTTGCTGAAATTAACAGGCAAATGGAATTCACAAGGGTAGCAATGTGTTTTCTGGGACATCATGCGTATTGTACCATTATGTGAAGACACTTGTGAGAACCTACAAAATCCAAGGGAAGAGAAGTGACTTGCCCAAGGCCAGAGTGGGCTCTACTAGAACTGAGATCATCTGGGTCCTGGACCAGCCATCCTTCCCATCACAATAGCCTCTTGCTGCTCCCTTCACGCTTAGTGGAAAGTGGAAAATGATGCACCCTTGCAGAGTATGAAGTAGTAATGATGTTCCCTTTCCATTTCATCTAAATGAGCCTGGATGGAACAGAGAGATAAGCAATTATCACTTCTTTTCTGTCTTGGGTGTCTCTAGAATGTATGAGGTTCTGTTAGAAGGACATGTCTCTCCTGTTCTCCTCCCTTCCCAGGACTGTTATAGAGCTAGATTGAAGCAGTTAACTCAGTTCACAGACAGGGTCTTCAGAGGACCAGAAGAGAACAGAATTGGCCATAGGGTCCTGTAAAGTCTTCCAGGAGCTAGTATCTATGGAGCCTTGATTTCCACTCATTTGCCTTCCACTCACTCAGTTACTGTGTCGGTAGAAGATCACTCCCTCTGTAGGACTTAATAACTAAAAATTAGAAAAGGTCTTTTACAAGATATATGTGTAGCTTTCTCCAATGTATATTGTGTATTTTAGAGCTGTTTTAGGTTCTCAGTAAATACTTGTCAAATGAATGAGTAAATGTGTTTGTACTCTTAGCATTACAGAGCTAACAGTCTGCTCTGAACAGAAAGTTATAGTCCCCTATATGGTGACAACCATATTTCCACTAAAGTTTTCATTATCGAGACACAACCATTTGTTATGATATATGGAACTAATATAATACCAAGTGGTATACTCAGTTTATGTTACAAATAGTAGAAAAAAGGTAACTGGGGGGCACCCGGGTGGCTCAGCAGATTCAGTGTCTGACTGTTGATTTCAGCACAGGTCATGAGATAGCCCCGAGTTGGGCTCCATGCTGGGCATGAAGCCTGCATAAGATTCTCTCCCCTCCCTCCCCCTGCCCCTCCCCACTCCCCCCAAATAGGTAACTGTGACTAAACATGAGAAAATTTGATGTGACCACTATTGATATAAAAAGACTGAAGAATCAGTGAATCTCAAAATTAGCAAATGATAGTCTTGCCTAAAGGTAAAATACATGTTAACAATGCGTCTTTCCTCAAGTCAGATACTGATAATCATGGTATATTTTAAGACAAGTATATTTTAAATCCAGATAACCACTACCCAGAAAACTCACCTACTTTTTTATTTGTGTCATATATATGAAAATATTTTGAATTAGGACAGAAGCAGTGAAAGGATGTGTAGCAACAATTGTTGCAGACCCTGATGCCCTTTGGGGTCCTCTTGGGACAACCGGATTGTGTTAAATAGACAATGTGATGACAAGAGAGTTTCAGAACCTTGGATTCTCTCTTAGCAAATAACCTATTTCTCACCCTTACTCAAGGAAATGATGAGAATATTGAATAAACAGGGGATTTGTCATTTATGCATTGAGTAAAAAAGATTTTTTTTTTTATTTTTTTATTTATTTATCAGAGAGAGAGAGAGACAGAGAGGGCATATATGCAGAGGGAGAGGGAGAAGCAGACTCCCTACCAAGCAGGGAGCCTGATATGGGGCTCGATCCCAGGACACTGGGATCATGACCTGGGCCGAAGGCAGATGCTTAACAACTGAGCCACCCAGGTGCCCCGAGTAAAAAAGATATTTTAATGTTACATATCACTGAGAGATGAAACAAAGAATCTAGTTGTTAACAAATTTTCAAAGGGACTGGATTAAGTAGAATATTAATTATGTGCCTTCAGAAAATATCTGGAAATAAATGTTTTATTTAGTAAGTGACTATCAGAATATACACAGCCAAACTTCTCCTCTGCTTATCCCTTTGTAATTTTTTAATTGAATGTTAAAAAATTAAATAAGCTTTTTATGAAAAGGAAAAACATTTTGATACACTGATTCATTCATTCCCTGTTCTCTATAATGTGCTATTTTTCATTCCAACAGCTATTCATTTTTCACTTATGGAAAATATCAACTATATGAGGCATAAGGCAATAAAAATGCTTTGATTACAATTAATTGTTGTGTGCAATGAATGAGAACTAAAATTCTCTATTAGGAAAATAATAATCAAAGCAGTAGATAATACAAAACAGATTATGAAAAGTTCTTTAAACATGAATTGCCCATCTCCACAGTTTTCTTTTTCAATAGTCCAGGTTATAAATCCAATTGAAAAAAGAAAAACAATCAAAAGTAATGAATAAGTGAATTATATTATTTCCTTCAAGTTCTAACATTCCCATTAAATACGCTAGTCTTTAGGCTAAAATAGGGACAGCAACTTTGCATACCACGGACATAGGACATTTTAGTACTGATATAAAATATGTATTATTTTTATAAAAATGTTAGTTAAGGGCCCTGGGGAGCTGAGTCTGTTATGCATCTGCTTTCAGCTCAGGTCATGATCTCAGGGTCCTTTGATGGAGCCCAGGGCGTGGGTCCTCCTGCCCAGCAGGGAGTCTGATTCTCCCTCTCCCTCTGTGTGTGCTTTCTCCTCTCTCTCTCCAATAAAAAGAATGTTAGTTAAGTTGTATTGTGTTTAAATGTTATCTGGTATGCTGTAGTATGATTCTCTAAAAATAAATTGAAAGTCCCTAAAACATAGGCTATTTGCTTTCTTGTACAACTAACTGCAGTCTTATAATTTTTGCATTTCACATTACTCAAATGCTATTTTCTAGGTGTCTGTGGTAGGTTGAAACACTAAGAACAGAAGAGAGAATAAAGTAAACGGACAGCTAAGTACTAATAACAAATGATTGCTTCGGAAGAAAACATCTCACAGTTTCCTACATGTTTTCCTTAATGGTTAAACATATTTAACCAAATCTTGGTAATCTCACTGTAAAAGCCTTTTTACTCTGACTGAGAAGTATTTGCAGCTAGCAGAGTTAATGCAGGCTCATTAAAGAAGCCACAGTGCTTCCTGCATTAGGGCTCTTCTCCGGGCCCGGCTTTTAGCCCAATTATCCCATATTGGGGGATGACGAAGGACACTGTTCCCAGCCCCTGATTCTCTTGATTTTTTTTTTTTCATGTCTCTGTGACATTACCATCAATTTATCCAGGGATTCTCAAAATTAACCAACCATAAGGGTCATTCTGGAGCTTCCTAAAATCAGATTTCTAGTCTCCTTCCTTAGGGTACTACGACTTACACAGTTAGGGTGGGTCTCCTAAGTTTACATTTTAACAAGTTGGTGAGGTCCATTTTATAATCGGGTAAATTTGGAAATAATATCCACTCATCTGCTTTTCTTATCTCCTGAGGATGATCTCTCAGCCCTTTGTGATTCCAGTCCATTGAGCATTCTTTCCTGGGCACATCCCTATGCAATTTTTCTTCCATCTTTCTTTCCCCTCCTGCTTGCTTGGGTCTGCACCTAAATGCTTTTCTGCAGGGCAATCTCACTTCTCCACTTTCTTTCAAACCCTGTGGGATTTGAGTATCTTCCCCCAAAGCTATGAGGATTGTGGATAGGAAATGAGGGCAGGACTGGCTAAGATTATATGGACAAAGAGCATACTAGAAATAATAGATGCTCAAAGCAGGACCAGAGGAAAAAGACAGGGAATAGAGTGGGGACCTGAGCAGGAAGACACAAGTTTACAAAATGGGTGGAGACATAAGGTGGTGGCCAGTGACATTACATGGATGGCACAGTGCCCTGTGCCAGGTAAGGTTGATAAAGCGCAGACAGTCTGTTCCAAGAGGGATAGGCTAACAGGGCACTAAGACAGGTACATAAACAACTGTCATTCAAGACAGAATATAAGAAAATCTTAAAAAAAAAAAAAAAGTTAAGGTACTACCATTCTGAAGAGGGAGAGATCACAAATATTTGAGAGGGTAAGGATCAAATTAATGTCCAAGTGACATTTAATCTGAGATGTGTCAAATTATGAAAGGTGCAATAGGGGAGCAAATTGTTTTGTGAGAGGGAATTAATTAATCAATGGCTGCATGAATTAATCAGTGAACAAATGAAAGGAATTAAAGCAAAAATTAGTAACACAAATAGAGCCTATCATTTCTAGATAAGTGATTTTTTTTTTTTCAGGTTTCTGGGTGGCTGCTCCTACCCATGAAAATGACACTTCTGAAGGCAATACAGATGCTGGCATCACCCAGATATTTTCCACAAAACTTTTAGGAATATATGTCACATGTGAGCATTTGGAAACATCATTCCGATTAGAAATAAAACTTTAGTTCCTATCAACAAACAGGGAATAACTTCCAGCAACCTCTTAAATAAGATTCTGTGGTTCTATCATTAAAAAAATAAAAGGTTATATAGTAGTTTAAATAAAACTCCTTGTCTTTTAAAGAAATATTATCATTTTCTTTGAATCCCTAAATGAGGCTGAGCCGCATCTAGGAAAATAAGACTTGGGAAATTAACCTAGTTGTGAAATCAATCACATCCCTTATTAACTGAATGTAATGATAACTACAAAATAAGGTGACCACTCTAAACATGTACGTGACGATAAACAGTAAAAAAAAAAAAAAGCATATATATATATATATATATATATATATATATAAATATAATGGTTGATTAGATTATCCTTCAGGCGCATTCCAAATCTAGTTCTAGTTCTTGGTGAAGCAACTATATTATTAATCATTTTGGATAGTGGCCCCCAGCTCACACTTTAAGCATTCCAAATGTGTATGTGTATCAGTAAAACACATTGCTTTTAAAAAGTAATGCAGGTACAATATAGGAAATATAGCCAGTGGTACTGAATTAGTGTTATATGGTGAGATGGTAGCTATACTTTTGGTGAGCACAGCAGAATAGATTTGTTGAATCACAATGTTACACACTTGAAACTAAGGTCACCACTGTGTGTCAACTATACTTCAATTTTTTAAAAACGTTTTTAAAAACAGTTGGGGCGCCTGGATGAGTCAGTTGGTTAAGCCTCTGACTCTTGATTTCGGTTCAGGTCATGATCTCAGGGTCATGAGATCAAGCCCCACATCAGGCTCCACCATCAGTGGGGAGTCTGCATTCTCTGTCTCCTTCTCCCTCTGGCCCTTCTCCCCTCCATGCCCTAGCTTGCTCTCTCTCTCTCTTTCTCTCTCCCCCTCTCATAACTAAATAAATCTTTTAAAAAAACAATAAATAAAACAATTTTTTTAAGAGTAAAGAAAAGTTATGCAGAACATTTTTTTGGCTAAAGTTTCTACTTTAGTTCCAGTTTGTTAACATACAGTTTAATATTAGTTTCAAGTGTGCCAAATAGTGATTCAACACTTCCATACATCACCTGGTGCTCTTCACAAGTGCCCTCCTTTTTCACCCATCCCCATCCCCCTTGCCCTCAGCTAACCATCCATTTGTTCTCTCAGGTTAAGAGTCTGTTTCTTGATTTGTCTCTTTTTGCTCGTTTATTTTTGTTTCTCAAATTCCACAGATGAGTGAAAGCATATGGTATTTGTCTTTCTCTGACTTATTTTGCTTAGCATTATACTCTCTAGCTCTATCCATGTCTTTGCAAATGGCAAGATTTCATTCTTTTTTATGGCTAAGTAATATTCCTCATGCAGACCATTTTTAAGAAAGAATTGCATTCAGTGTGCTATAGCATGTTCAGTTTAAACACACACACACACACACACTGTCTACCATACCTATCTGTTAAGTCAGAAGGAAGGGAACTACAGATGTGGGTGTCTTCTATCCCAAATGTCATGGTGGCAAGGGCCTTTGTTCTGGCTAAGTCTCAATCCCCTCTGTGCTTCATATCTCACTATGTCAAGATTTTCAAATTCCTCTTGAGTTCCTTCACATGTTTGCTACCTACTAGAGTGCTGATGCATTTTATTCCCTGTCATTCTATGTTGTGAATATTTAAAATCATTTAATAAGAAATGTACTTTATAGTTATAAAGTAAATTAAAAATGTGATAGCTGGACTCTTTGCATAGAGCCCAGAGTTTTAGATGCTGCCAGATGTAAATTGTTATATTTAAATGGTATACTTCAAAACTTCCCATCCAGAGTTATCATCCACAAATACAATAGAGTGGTTCAAGTAGGCATGGAAAAGGTGATGTTAACAGATGATTAAGGAAAAAAGTGCACTTGAGGGAAACAGATGACTGTGTTCACTAAATTGTGTTGGAAGAATATTCGAGGAGGATTAAATATGAGGAGGAATTGCAATCAGGAGCCAGTAAACAAGAACAACAGAAGAGAACACTCTGGGTGTGAACACTAGCAACAGAGAGGCTGTTGGTCTGGTTTCTGTACTGTAAAGTGACTCTTCTTTCCCCTTGTCCATGTTCTACTCTTTGGAAGGAAGCCACTACACACAGCCCAGACTTCAGGAGTGGGTAGGTGTGTCTCCCCTCTTAGGGGGTTGAATATCTGCGTTGATTATTTGGGATTCTCCTGCACAAGGAGATATGTCTATTCTCTCATTTATTTCTTCATTCAGTCATTGATTTATATCATTATGGACTCGTGGATGTTTACTTTGGGCTAGAATCCAATACTACTGGATACATTTTGTTTCTCAAATTATTTCAGTTTTAAAACTTAGGAGCCATTTCAACTGACTCCTGTGTTTCTCTGACATACACCTGCCAATGTGGTATTTTGGGACACTTTCTTTCTGGCATAACAAGGCAGGCACCCCAGGATAATCTCATATATTCCCTGACCAGCCCTAGAATGAGGCAATCATGCATTTCTCTAATGAGCCTTGGTTTCTTTTATTGGAGAATGATATTAGAAATCAAGATACAGGTGCAAAGTGTGCTCATTGCCACAGCTTTCTAAGCCCCTTCAGCTGAAAAAACAAGATAATAAGTGTGTATGCTAGTATGTGGATGTATGCTATATATATATACATATACACCTAAACATACTTCTCTCCTTGCTCACCTGGAGTTTCCTACTCCAACAGTAAGAAACCTGGCTCCACCATTTGCCACCCATTATTTACTTAATTATTCAATTCCCCAATGATTCGCTTTTAAGTTTAGAGCCAGACCCTATTGTTTCTCAAATTTTTATTATGTTTAAATAACATTAACATACCATTTAAGAAGCTAAATAGAGAGATATCTTCTTCATTCTCTCAAGTCCGTATCACCAGCAACATATGTTTTAAAAACCAAGCAGGGGCGCCTGGGTGGCTCAGTGGGTTAAATCCTCTGCCTTCAGCTCAGGTCATGATCTCAGGGTCCTGGAATCGAGCCCCACATCGAGCCCCACATCTGCTCAGCGGGGAGCCTGCTTCCTCCTCTCTCTCTGCCTGCCTCTCTGCCAACTTGTGATCTCTGTCAAATAAATAAATAAAATCTTTAAAAAAAATTAAAAAAAATAAAAACCAAGCAATTTCTGCTCTTGAGTTTGCTATCGTCCTCATTTAGTTATATAATCAGTGGGTCCAAAATCACAAACAGGTTGTGTTCTAAGTGTTTGCTTTTCAGTCAGTCATTTAGAACTTGTGGCTTTTCTTTTAATTGAAACAACTTTTTATAATGGTAAGGTTTCTAGGCTAGGCCACGAAGGCCTATTTAACCCAGAAGATGGTTGTAAGAGTATATATTTTCAAATAAAAATAATAGAAAGTAATATTAGTAAGTAAAAAGGGAACACATTAAAACATTTAAGTAAGAAGTAGTGTTATATTAATCTTAGATATAGATGCTTAGGCAAAGTTGAAAGAGGCTGAAAGTAGCAAGTATATTAGATGCAGAGAAACAACTGTAAAGGAGAGAAGCAGCATGGTGACTTCTGAAATTGCTGGAACACACAGTGTGTGTTGTAGAGTGGATTTTAATGAGCCTGGACAGGCAAGCAGCGACTTAATTATTGGAGGCTTTATATGCCATGGTAAGAAGATTGGCTTCATGTTTAGAAGAATGAAGAGCTAATGAACAATTGTGTGCAAAGGAATGGAATGATCTAGTTTGTGTCTTAAGAACATCACTCTGATGATAATCTTGAGGTGGAGAGGAGAAGGGTAGAAATGGAGGCAGGATAAATTAGGAAAATACTGAAATGATGAAAACCCTGGATGAAAGCCTCAAATAAGTCAAAAATCCAAGAGCCTTGAGGAAGAGTGGTTAGACATGAGAGATGACAGACACTTGTACTAATGACTAGTTGCTGTTACTACAGGGAAGGAGGAATGAACCTTGATGGTTTCCCTTTCACTGATTTGAGAGATTAAGAAGTTGGAGTGGGCAACGGTTGGTGCCATTAATCAAGAAAGAGAATATGGTTAGAAGAGAAGTTTGGAGGGAAATGGAACAGGTACTTTAAAAACATGATTTCCACCAAAAGTAATCTTACCTTTCAGTCATAACTCAAGTATTTTTGTGGTAATTACTAGTGGCAGTGATTTCCTAAGATATCTGAAGGAAAATGGAAAGGAGAGAAGAGTATAGAGGTATTATGGAGAATTCATATGTATTTATAAGAAAAGATTATCAAAGATTTACCTTCATAACTATAAGCAGTGCTACAAAGAAGTGAGGTAAAGATAGCAGGCACTGGATATCCTTGAAAGGGAATAAGAAGGTGGGACAGACATCCAATGAGTCAGCAGACCAGGCTCTAGGCAGGAGGTGGCACCTTCAGTACAAGTAGACCATAGCGGGATTTAGAGAGAGAATTGCCCAGGGGAAGAAATGTACAGGGGGTTGTTGCCTCATACAAAATCAAACTTGAGTCAGAGGCATGTTGTTAGCATCGTAGAATAACACCATAGATCATTTTAGTAGTGATTTCTACTCATAAGGGTTTCCTAGGGATCTCCTTGTGTTATAATTTGATAAAATTAAAATCTTCCTCACCTGTTAGATAGTATGTCTATTATATGCTCTCTCCTGCAGTGTATTCGATTTGTGATTTAGACTTCATCATGATGTGTAATAATTATTTTTGTAACAATGGTTCAATTGTCTAACCACTTAATCTCATCTTTGATCTATCTATTTTCCTACTTGTCAATCAAAGATGTTTATGACATCTCCACCCTCCCTCTCTATTTCATTCTCCTATTGCTTCCCACACCTGTGGGTATAGAGTGAATAGAACCAAGCAATAGAAGAACAAGTAATGTGCCAAGATCTCTGTAAATCTGCATCTCTAGAAGGACTAGTCATCACTTAGTACCTATTTTTCTGCCAAGAAACAAATAAAACAAATGACATTATCAGCAACAAAATCAAACCATCAAGTTCAAACCATCAGTTGTTTCTTCATGTTTATGTTGATTGGTTCGAGTCCAGAAGGTGACATAGAGCTTGAAAATAACTTTCATACTTTGTTTCTTCTCTGTGCAAAATGGAATCACAGGAAATTGATGAATAGGGTAAGTTTTTATACACTTCTCCTATGTTAACTTTATTACTCTTGTGAATATGATAAAAATAAATGAATGTGATTACAGAAAGACAAAAAAAAAACTCAACTTAATGAAATGAGTGTTTTCAAGAAACTGTGATGGCATGAAGGCCTGAGAGAGCTCGACATGGGTGGGACTAGTGAGAAAAGTATTAAAGAGCAGGCACAGGATACAGGTGAGACAGAATGGCAGCAAATGAGTCCAATAATGTGGGTTGAGATGGACTGTACAAGATCCTGAACATCAAATTAAGGAGTATAGTTTTTGCCCAAGCTCTAAGCACTTGGAAATGATTTTATACATAATTATTTCACAAGGTCACTTTTTGGGGGGTAGGTAACTGTGTGAGTAATGTGGAAAATGAACTAATACTAAATATGGAGAAATGCGTGGGAAAGAGAAGAATTTAAAAAAGGAAATGATCCAGCCAGAGCCAATGACCTATTTCTCTGAGGCTGGGACAAGCAGGAAGACTGAGGAGATCAGACGTTCCCAATAATGCGAGAAACTGGCAGGTCCCTGTCCTTTCGGGTTAAACAGTGCACACACTTGGGTGTTGAAACTTCCATCAGATTGGTGGAACTGAACATAGAGCAAAACATTATGTGTTTTGAAAAATTGTAACTCTCTGACCAACTGAGGTATGTGAAGACTTAGAAATACCTCAGTGGCCCCTGAGTGGCTGCCAAAGAAATAACTTTGCCACCCTTTCTTTAGTCAATGCAACTCTTTTGCTGTTCATTTTTATTTAATTCTACATACGGGACCTCTGATTAAGACTTTGATCAAAGAAATTTTCCATGGTTAAAAAACAACTTTGAGGGGAGCCTGAGTGGCTCAGTTGGTTAAGCAACTGCCTTTGGCTCAGGTCATGATCCTAGGGTCCTGGGATGGTGCCCTGTGACAGGCTCCTTGGTCAGTGGAGAGCCTGCTTCTCCCTCTCCCTCTGCCTGCTGTTGTGCCTGCTTGTGCTCTCTCTCTCTCTCTGCCAAATAAATAAAGTTAAAAAAAAAAAAGGCATTGAAAGTCAATGGTGTGCAAGGCCCCTGTTTTCCAAAGCTGATTTTTTTAAAAAATTTCCTTTATATATAATTCCTAATGCATTCCTGATCCAAACATATTCGTTTATTATTATCTAAAGTAGCTTTTTTGAAACACTTGTGAATTGTCTTCAGTTTTCTCATTTTACCATGAAGATTTTTCCACGAACCATAACAGATCTGTGGACAACCATTGAAATGAGAGCTTTAGGATAAGAAAAACATATAGAATCCCCAATGTGATATTTATGGCACGTCCCAACAGTGAAGATCAGATGTTTGGAGTACACTGCCTTCAATGTCAAGATGTTTTCAGGAGGTTTTTTTTGGGAAATAGCGTTCTCAGGTTAAAACTGTGGCTTTGCCTTTCTCCTGGCAAAATTTTGGGATACATTAATTTATCTCTGTGTCACTGCAGTTGTCCTACCTCCAAAATGTGGGTAATAATAGTATCTCCTACTTAGAGTGAGAGCTAGAACTGAGGATTGGGAGCAGTACATCTTCTGGGTAGGAGCTATGTTATTGTTTGCTATTATGGGCATTAATATAAGCCTTGGGTCTTATTAGGAAATAGAGCCAGTTTTTGGACTTTCTTTATCAGCATCTGCTCAGACTAGTATGCCATCTGGCAAGTTGTTTATTTGCTTATTGCTTGTCTCTCCCTACTGTAATGTATGCTCCCGGAGAGTAGAGTTTCATATGTTTTGTTTGTTGCAGTATTTCCAGCATTTAAAAGAGTACCTGGAAAATAATAGGTACTCAGTGAACATTTGTTGAATGAATGAATGAATGAATGAATGAATTCTTATTCTAGTGAACTGAAACTAATTCAAGTGTCCTTTCAGTGTATTGATACTCCTGGAACTTGAAAATAAACTACAAAGTCTGGGAAAGCAAGGAGATAGGTCTTTGTTGTTGTTTTAAAATTATTATTATTTTCTCAGGGGCATGGGGACAGTGGGAGAGAGTACCTCAGGCAGACTCCCTGCTGAGTATGGAGCCCAAAGCTAGCTCAATCTCAAAACCATGAGATCGTGACCTGAGCTGAAATCATGTGTTAGACACCTAACCAGCTGAGTCACCCAGGCTCTGTCAGGGGACAGGCTTTTAAAAGAGGAGACCAGGCAATTGCCTAGATGAATGGAAATTTGGGGCCAAAATCTAGAGGGTTTTTGAAAAGCATGGCTGTGTACAATATGGTGGAATGCTCCCTTTCCTAGTTCTTCAAGACACTTTGGTAAAACTCAAATTATTTTTTAAAACACTTTATTTAATTCAATTAGCCAAAAAATAGTACATCATTAGTTTCAGATGTAGTGTTCAATAATTTATCAGTTGGTTATAACACTCAGTGCTCATCACATTGCGTGCCCTCCTTAATGTCCATCATCCAGTTACTCCAACACTCCAGCCACCTCCCCTCCCGCAACCCTGTTTGTTTCCTATAGTTAAGAGTCTCTCATGGTTTTTCTCCCTCTCTGACAACTTAAATTATTTTAAAAGATTTTGGAAATCCTGCGGCATAGTATCTTTGGAGACATGCTCTTGCAGTGTAGGTCATCATTTAATAGTAACATACCTGCTTTTTAATTTTTTTTTCTCTGCTATAGTGTATGATGGGTTTACATTCAAATTCTACTTTGAAGTATTCTGTACCATTACTAAATTAAGTATTTAGAAACGGTAACTTTGGATAGGAAGACAGAAGGTCTGTGAGCTTTTAGCCACTTCATAATTTTCTAAGGTTTTGAAAATGTTAGCAAAATTGCTATCCTAAATTTTCTTAAAAATTGGTCAATTTTTAGAATTAAGTATTTAGAATAAAAATGATTGTAAATGTCATGAAATAGTTTAAAAAACAATTTCACTTGCATGTTTTCATGTGTCAAAAGTCATAAAATAAATGCATAACCATCATTGCACATTTAGTGAATATGAAAGAGTTGCTATGAAAATAGGGAAAAATTATAATAATACTGCCATTTCATTTTATATAAATACCCTGTGTCATATTATATTTCAAATTTTTCTGGAATTGAGTTCATTTGGCAGAAGACAGTTAAATAAAATAAATTAATCAGGAAGAGTTAGCATCTGATGAAAGAATTAAATCACTCAGATTTAAAGACATTAACTCAAGCATAGCAAAAATTAAGTGTGAGATAATATTATTTATGATGAATTTCATGTAAGATGAATCAATGAGGCAAAACTGATTTTATGAAGAAACCATAATAGCATAGAAAAATACTTGTTATAATATTAAGTGAATAAATCAGCTTATACATATATTATATAATCAAAACAAAAATCTGCTGAGGAAAAAAGCTTAGAATAAACACATCTAATATTATATTGACAGTGAAAGCTTTTGAAAGAGAGCCAGATCACTGTTTCCATACAATTTTTTTATCTCCATTGCTCAGAATAAATCCCAATTCATTTTGTAATAAGATAGGTAAATGAATTTTTTAAATGAATGAAAAAGAGCCTTGCTCTTATAATGCCATTGCTTTTCTCAAAACCTTCCATGAGAACTTATATTTCTATTTATACATTACAGAGATGTTCCAGCACGTACGTGAATTTCCATATGTTTGAAAGGAGCAGATGCTTGTTGTTGGTTGCTTTATTAGCACGTTTTTGGGAAGCTGGATGGTAAGCTTTGTATGAATAGTTGGGAGGTGACAGCAATTCCACATTATCTTTAGTGCAGGAAGGAATAACTCTTTTTGGATCACTGACCTTTTTCTTGTTCATTGAATTATGCAGGCCAAGTAGCTAATACAAAGGTAATATTTCATTTTACTAGTTCTGAATTTTATCAACTGTTCTTTTCTTCTTCTTAACTTTTTTTCTCTGTTGTTGTCAAAGGTCAGCCTAGCTTCATCCTGATTTTCCCAAACACTAATCTGATCTTTAAGGATTTGGTAAGGTTAGCAATCTGGCTCAAATTTTCTGAACTTCAGCATTCTTAGGAGGGAAAGCTGATTCAAACGATTTGTAGACTAAGGAATAAACAAATTTACACAAAGAAACTAGTGTAGTTATGTCATACCTTCTTCCTAATGGTAATAAAAACATTTAGAAAAACTAAAAGCAATGTTTGCTGTGTTTTGAAAGCATTGGAATTAAATGTCAGATTTCATAATGCAAAAACCATGTGTAAAGAACACCAAAACCCTAAATATTTATAAACTAGCATTTTGTAAGTAATTCAGGAATTCCTTATGCTGTGCTATTTCCTTTTAGGAAATCATGGGTCCTTTATAACAATACCAACAATTAAATACAACAAAGGAAATTATCTTCATTTTCACTCTAGAAGTTTAAAAAGTTATTATTTTATGACTAGAATAATCCCTTCACAAATTTCTATGAACTCTGAGAAGTACTCTATGGCTTATTATAAACAAAACAGTTATACAAGCCCCAGTGGTTAGTTTTCTGATTAAAAATAAGAATTGTTGGGGCACCTGGGTGGCTCAGTTGGTTAAGCGGTCAGATCTTGATTTCGGCTCAGGTCATGATCTCAGCGTCATGATCTCACAGTTGTAAGACTGAGCCCTGCGCAGGGCTCTGTGGTAAGTGGGAGTCTTAGATTCTCTCTTTCCCTCTGCCTCTGCCCCTCCCCGCACGGTGCTCATGCTCTCTCAAGCTTTCTCTCTCAAATAAATAAATAAATCTTTTTAAAACAATGTACTAATCAATTGACTTTGAGTTAATGAAAAAGAAGATTATACAGTTGTGCCTGAAATAACCACATGTGCCATCTCAAAAAAGAGAGTTCCTCTCCTAGTGGTGGCAGAAGAGGGAGTCAGAAAACTTACCCACTGCTGAGACAGGTGGGACCATAAGCTAGAGGTCTGAGAGCAGCTCCTAGACAGCAGGTAGCAACCACAAGGAACTGAATGCTGTCAACAACTTAATGAGCAATTCAAATGAGCCTGGAAGCAGATTCTCTCCCTGAGCCTCTCGGTAAGAGTCCAGCCAGGATGACACTTTGCGAGACCCTGAGCAGAGTACCCAGTAGAGCTCACACTGATTTCTCATCTACAAACTTTAAGAGATAGTTAGATGTTGCTTTATGTCACTAAACTTGTGTTAACCTGTTAAGACACCATAGGAAGGTAATACAGACATTTAACTTATTTAAACCAGGATGGGACCTTAAACAAACATGTGATTCTCTCCTCCATCTAAAAGGTAAGGAAAGACTGGTAGGTGGGGCACCGGGTAGCTCAGTTGGTTAAGTGTCCAACTTGGGCTCAGATCACAATCTAAGGTCCTGGGATAGGGTCCAACATCGAGCTCCCTGCTCGGCAGGGAATCTGCTTGTCCCCTCACTCTGCCCCTCCAGTTTAACGTAAAAGACTTTATTTATTTGAGAGAAAGAATGAGCATGGGGGGATGTGGTGGGAGAGGGAGAGAGAATCTCAAGCAGACTCCGTGCTAAGCTCAAAGCCCCACGCAGAGCTGGATCCCACAACTCAAAGATCATGACCTGAGATGAAACCAAGAGTTGCAGGCTTAATTGATTGCACCACCGAAGCACTCCAATAAATAAAATCTTAAAAAAAAAAAAAGAGAGAGAGAAGAGAAGAGGAAAGAAAGAAAAGTAAAAAGAAAAACTGGTAGGAGGGAGGTGACCTCTGATTAGGACAGTTAACAGAGCATTGTAAAGTGGGGGAAAAATGTTAGTATTTAGCCACTGATATGAAAAATACTGTTTTAAAGTAATATATGTAAAACCAAGTTTTTGGAAGAAGGAAAGGAATTGAGGATTTACTAAGATTCTTTAGTATCATTTAACACATCAATGGCTAGGTCTTTTTTTATTATTAAGATTTTATTTATCTGACAGATAGAGAGCACAAGTAGGCAGAGTGGCAGGCAAAGGGAGAAGGAGAAGCAGGCTCTCCACCAAGAAGGGAACTCGACGCGGGACTCGATCCCACTTTGGGATCATGACCTGAACCGAAGGCAGTAATCCAACGGACTGAGCCACCCAGGTGCCCCAATGGCTAGGTTTTATGTTGAACTTTTCCACATAGAGTCTGTTCCTAAAATTGGTATCAGAAAGAAGGAGGAGCCTATCTAGAGAAAGTAAGAGAATAGCCAGGGTTTTATGATCCCTGAAGATTATGGGAGAATGAAGCAGAAGTGGGAGATAAACATTAGGATTCTCATTTTCTTTCTCATTTTAGAGACCTCACTTCAAGGATTCTTTATGTCTAGCTCTTTATTTCATGCTATTAGATGATAGACCCTCATGGGTTGTGGCCAAATCATATGTGAACTTGTAAGTGTGAAATGTTAAAGCAAAAAGCCCTGATATTTAGCACTCTTGACCCATTCTTGATTCCCACATGGTAGAATGGGATCCTAGATCCTCAGAGAGGCTGGCTGAAGATTGTGGCTTAGACACCTACCAGATAGACTGCCAGGGCAGAGCCAGGTAACCCAGCACCAAGGCTGTGGGATGGATTTCCTACCATAGGTCATAGAGTCATGCCCATGGGAGCATCCACATCATCCAATGAGTCTGCTCAAGGAAGCTCCCAGAAGATCACTGACTTCAGTCACAATGGTTGTATACTGCACAAGGAGACCACATCCAAGGGGATCCATTCACATGGTAAATCTGTACATTTACTATGATGATTTTCTGACAGAACAGAAATCAAGTGTCTTAAGGAAGAGATACTTTTATGAACACATATAAAGTCATCATAGTTTGCTTCCAAACAAAATTTAGAAAGGAACATAGCATACTTTTTTCAAAAATATCTGGAAATAATTCACAATAATTATTGAATCAAATCTTATGGTTCCCATGATGTATTCAAGGAGATCATACTTCTACAAGAGATATTCTAATAAATATCAAGATTTGGTAACATTGAAATTGTTGGCTACATATTTGTTAAATGAAAAGAATATCTTATATATCTATATACATAATACCATACTAATATTCTTTTTAAATACTAGAAAGGTGAACAACCAAATAATATCAGTTATAACTGGCTGGAACCATTACAGATGATTTATATTCTTTCCATTTCTCTGAATTTTCCAAATTTGCTATTAATTCATAATAAAAATTATAAATAGAAGATATATATATATATAGAGAGAGAGAGAGATAGAAATAATAACAAAATTTCTTGTACTATCATCCCAAGATCAGGGAGAGGGAAGAATGAGGAAGAATGAAGGTTCAAGTGACCAGTTTTAGGTTTTCCAGAGATTCCCTTGATCAGGCCTCCATTCTGAAAATATCCATGCTGCTACTTCATTAAACTATTCCAGGTTTTCTCCAATGGTTAATGTTAGCTCTTCTTTAATTTCTCCCCACAAAAGAGCAAAATAAAGATTATTTTTAGATATCACTAGGTATCACTCATCAAATGACCACTAGAGACATCTGACTATAATTATGTCCATGTTCTATAAACATCAGGTTAGAGGTCAAACCACATTCTTGATAGTCTTTCTTTCATAGCCTTTGTAAGCCTGCATATACTGTGGCTCTTGAGTGAAACAACAGGAGCTACAGCTCAGACTATTCCCTGAGAGTTTAGTTTTGGGGGAATTTTCACAGTTTTCTGTGTCTCTAATGGAGGGACACTAATGTAAAAAGGCCATGATGAGTCCAATGTTTAGTGCTCTTATTTATGGGCAATTCAGGTGGAGGTTGACTCACTCTTGACATGGTCAAAGTCATGTTTCCTTTGAAATTACTGGGTGCAATGATTGGCTACCCTAGAAATACAGTAAAACCTAGGGAACTTAAAACTGACTCAGAATCTCTGAAAGCAGGACCTACATACACATCAGTATTTTGTAAAAGATATTTTAAGACACACCTAAAGTTGGAAACCAATAACTTAATGGGAGCTCAGCTCACATGTATATACAGAGAGAGCAGTCTTAATTCTTGTTGTATGAACCAATGTTAAAAGATTTCTTCTCTCTCCTCCCCAGGTTTCCTTTAGTCATACCCATATCAATTTTCCTTCTTCCTACAGAGATAACCTCCTTTATATCACGCCATTCCTATTTTCTACAGTTGCAAAAATAACATTTTCAAGGAGATTTCATCAATAGTCAATCAAATTCTAAAGCTCCACATCATTTTGTTGTTGTTTATCAAGAATACTGAAAGTAGTATTAAAATAATTCCTTGTAATTGACGTAATTCCTTTTAGCAGATTAGCTGTGGACTTCCTACTCCCTTTTTCTGATCTCTGCTTCTTTTGTTATTCTAATAAAGCTCAGCAGTAGCTATTGTTATAATTAAGTATTTATGCTGTATACACATCCGTGAATGCAGAATGCTCTTTGCCTATTTGACAATGATGTTTAAACTGTATGCTCCCATATCAAGTATCATTATATGCAAAAGAAGGTAGCAAATCTCTCTCTTGTTGACAAACAATTCAGACAATGACTCTGAACCAAATCTCCACATTTTCAAAGGAACAAACAAAGCTTTGATCTATCCCTGGTGATATTTTATTTTCATTCCACATCTCATTTGTTTGTCATTAGAATCCATCTTTTCATGATACAGAGATCTTTTCTGTTCCTTTTTTATGAATGGTAAGGTTTTTGGTATGTCCTTACTCTTTAGGCTACAAATGAATTTTGTTTGACAAAGTAATAAAAAATGTGTTCTCGTAATGAAATTTAAGCAAGAAAAGGGAGACTAATGATTCTTTACAAAGCTAGACTGTTGATGTTCATTATATTCCTATCAGGGGCGTCCAGAAATGTTAGGTTTTTTAAGCAACACAAAGACATATGGACATAGTTGTTTTATTTATGTGCTTGGAGTCCAGTTCAGGAAATTACATTTGAAAATTGTACACTTGAACATTCTAAGAACAATGTAATATAAATTCTACACGAATCACGCTTTTAGGGTGTTCACTCTAAAATAGTGGCTGTTGTCATAAGGGTGTGCTTTGATTGCTCTATGAAGGGAGCCAGAGCTGAAGGATACTTGGAAGGAATTATAAAATGTACCGGTAAAGAAGAAAATGTCATACAAGTTTAACAGTCAAGCAGTTGAAGTCATGTATGTAACCACCTTAGAGGAAAAGCATGGGGAAAAAAAAAAAGATTATATTACCAAGAGCTTTTTGAAAAAAGATATTGAATAATAGACCCAAAAAAAGGAATGACTTAAGTTTCTTCAAGTTAAGGTATTATCACTATAATTTCAAAAATTGATTTACTTGGAAATGAGACAATTTTTTAAAAAGATTTTATTCATTTGAGAGAGAGAGAGAAAGTGAGCAGGAGGGAAAATCTGAAGCGGACTCCACCCTGAGCTCAGAGCCCGACAAGGGGCTCAATCCACAATTGCAGGATTATGACCTGAGACGAAACCAAGAGTCAGATGCTGAACCGAAGGAACCACCCAGGTGCCCTATTTCTTTTTCAGGTCTAACTATTTAGTAAGTATTCCACTTTGTCCAACTCTGCTCTGCTCTGGGTCCACTTTTCTTTGGGGGGAGGAAATGGGCCTGATGGAATTCCCCAAGATCCAGAATAAGGTTGGGGGTAGAAGAAATGAGAGATAATTAAAGATCCAGATACTGATCGTGATGAGGGCAAAAACAGATTGGTATCTACGGAGAGTCAGAAATGAATACTAGAGGACGTACAGCAAGTTAAAGTGAATCTAGGGGCAGGGGGCAGACAAAACAGAAACTGATATGGAAGATAACAATAGGGAAGAAAGCAAGCTACAGAACAGAGCAAGGTGAAAGACCGACTCTGTTTATGTATTAAGATCCCTGGAATCTTCTCTTATTGGATACATGGTTCTCCAGCATATTAGGTGGAAGGAAATGTTCAGCATTTGTGTAGGCAGTGAGCATTAAGCACTTTGGGAAGGTGTTCCATTTAACTTCCTTGGATGAAAAGCTACACACAGCAAAAGCAAGAAAATAAACCGACAATTACTTGTTTTGGGGGGCAGGAAGGAAGTTTCAGAATTACTAAAAAGAAAGGGAAGCACAAATCATCAGTAGTGACTAGCTCCATTTTGCTCTAAAGAGGTTTGGAGGTATGAGAAGGAATAAATTGAGGGTGTTAGAAAGTAATTACTGTTGCAGTAGGACTAGTAAAGGCAGAAGGAATTTAAACAATTAGGCAGTCTGTCTTGGCTCTGTCGCTTTGAATATTGCATTAATGTATTTTATGACTATCAGAGCCTTTATGTTTGCCAGAACTTGCATATGCCCTGCCACATTTTATAAATGGAGGACCCAGCCAAAGAAATAAATTATTGGAAATTATATTACCAGTTACGTGGGAATATTTGAGGCACAGGATGCATCATTTTGAAGGAATAAGTGGGTTTATTGGTTCCTATTAGAAGAAAGTGTATGCTCCCGTAAAGATATGGTTTACATCTGAATTTACTTCTATTTCCACTCTCTTAATCTTGGCAAGTAGGCAATCAGTTTGTCAATGAGGAAGAATCAATAGATCACCCATGGAGCTCAGAACATTTTTCTACTGCCAGAAGCTATGTGGTCCCGACATCCATAAAAATCCTGTAGCTCTTCTGATTCTTGCCCCATGTGGAAGGCATGTCAATTCATATCTTCCCATTAAAGGAGGTTCTGACTTTTTAGTTTGAATTTTGTGTTTCTTCCTTTTCTGTATCAGTAATTTTCCTAAACCAAAGAAGTAAGGATAACTACCTTCTACACATGAACTAACCATGAAGGAGTTTCTGCTATGTGTTATATCCTGAAAGCCCCGTGAGCAATGGGGAGTCATCAGGTCACCTCTCTGCCCTTCATGTCCTCTTTGCTGTGGCCTGGCATCTCAGGCAAGCAATTCTCTCCTCTAGGCCACAGACAGCTGCCAAGGAGAGTCCATGGGAAAAAACATATGGTGAGGGGGGTATCTTGAATTTTTAAATAAAAAATAAATTTCTATTTTGAAAAGTTGGTGTTTATTCTGAGATGACATCCTTTCTATACTTTATTTGAAAAATAATCCTTCATAAAATGACAGAACTATTGGGTGCCCCCCTCTTTTATTTTTGCTGGTTAAACAAATACAAAGATTGAATGACCTTGCATAGTGATACAAAAAAATTCCAATTTCCAATATTTTTTGGAAACATGTTAGTCCACTAATCCCTATACCAGTAAAACACTACTGCAGACTATAGGACGTATAGAGATATTCAGACATCTCAAAGAACAGTAAAATATAAACATAAGTAATAATAATAAATGTAAATAAATACATATAAGTAAACATAAAATATTATAAATTTAAAGTTCTCATCTTGACAGTCAAATGAAAACTGAATGAAGGCAAAGAGTGCCTCTGATAAATTTAAGACCATTTCAACATTAGGGTTAAGTTCAAAGCAGACCATTTATGCATGCTTAAATAATCCTGAGAATATACATATATTCCCTGTCCTCAAAAGGGTCATCTTCTAACCAGAGAGATGGACAGGAAATGGATAATTACAATAAAGTTCAAGTGATATATTTAAAAGCATTTCTTAAAGGTTCGTAGGAATTTAGAAGAGGAAAATACTGCCTACTTGTATGTGGGAAGCATCACAGAAAGCTTGAGTCATTTGGCTCCAGAGAGATGATTTGGAATGTAATAGTCAAGGATTTTTTTTCTTTCCATTGACATTATCTATTGCTTTGTACCATTATGTGCATTTTGGCCACTAAGGAAGTCAAAGGGGAAAAAAGCGACTCAGAAGTCTGGTACAAATATAGAAGAAGGAGCCAAAGTTAGAGTCCCAATAGGAAGAATGAATGTGTCTCTATTAAATATTAACCATAAAAATAATAATGATACAACATAGCCAATCATGTCCCAAGTCTGAGAACACAACTGAGTTGGCATATCAGGAAAGGACAATCATAGTGTTACAATGCATTTAAAAGTACTAATATTTGCAGCATGAAGTATTAGACTTCTCCATTAAGAAGAAATGACTGCTTTGTTAAAAATAATAATAATAATAAGGGGCACCTGGGTGGCTCAGTGGGTTAAAGCCTCTGCCTTCAGCCAGGTCATGATCTCAGGGTCCTGGGATCGAGCCCCACATTGGGCTCTCTGCTCCACAGGGAGTCTGCTTCCTCCCCTCTCTCTCTCTCTGCCTGCCTTTCTACCTGCTTGTGATCTTGGTCTGTCAAATAAATGAAATCTTTAAAAACAAAAAATAAGCTATTGCCAGACATATTTACCCTTATGTGAACCTTGTGCAGACTTGAACCTATACAAATTTGAGAGATAGTTTCCAAATAATCAGTAAGAACAAATTCTGCACATCATCGTGCTAGAGGGGAGGCTACATAGTGAGGTGGAAAAGCATGGACATGGAAGTCAGACAAAGTCGTCCCTGCATTTAGCTTGCTAGTTACAGCACTTGGGTAAGCTATTTCTCTTTATGTTTCTCATTTGGAAAATATAGATAATAATACCCACTTCACAGCATTTTTGTGATCAAACAAGCCAGTGTGTGTGTAACCCAGAACGTTAAAATTGCAGTTTCCCCTGAGGTGCCAAGATCTGTGAGATTCAGCATACCAAAATAAGATGCATGACGGAAGAATAAATTTGCAAGGTAGGTGACCAAGAATCAGCTTGAGAAGCCCCTCAGAACTCTCTGAGCCAGATGGAGATTAAAATAAAAAGAGTGCTGGCTTGGGATCCCTGGTGGATCTCTTGGTTAAGCATCTACCTCCTGATTTCAACTCAGGTCATGATCTCGGGGTTGTGAGATCAAGCCCCACATTGGGCTCTGCACTCACTAGGGAGTCTGCTTGAGATTCTCTCCCTCTCCCTCTCCCCCTCCCCCATGCTCATGTTCACACTCTCTCTCTGAAATAAACAAATCTTAAGAAAAAAAAAAGAATGCTGGCCGATAAAAACATAGTATGAGCCATATATATAATTTTAAATTTTCTAGTAGTCACATTAAAAATAGTAAAAATAGGGCACCTGGGTGGCTGAGTGGGTTAAGCTTCTGCCTTGGGCTCAGGTCATGATCTCAGGGTCCTGGGATGGAGGCCCGCATCAGGCTCTCTGCTCAGCAGGGAGCCTGCTTCCCCCTCTCTCTGCCTGCCTCTCTGCCTAGTTGTGATCTCTCTCTGTCAAATAAATAAATAAAAATCTTAAAATAAATAAATAAATAAATAAATAAAAATAGTAAAAACAAAAAAGTGAAAGTAATTTTAATATATTTTAACTCTATTATAGTAAGATACTAGTATTTTTATATACAATGAACATAAATATTATAAATGTGATGTATTTTTTTATACTATGTCTTTGGAATCTGGTGTGCATTCTATAGTTACACAGCACATCTCAGTGCAGAGCACAGTTCAAGTGTTTGATAATACCATGTGACTACGGCTGGAGTATCAGACAGTGTAGGTGTAACACTTGATTCTCAAGTGTGATTCCTGGACTAGCAGCATTAGCATTGCCACAGAATGGTTAGAAGTGCAAATTCTCAGACCTCATCTCAGAACTACTGAATCAGAAAGTCTGGAGCTGGGGCCTAGACTTTTGTGTTTTAACAAGCTCTCTAGATGATTACGATGCCCACTAAAGTTGGAACACCACTAGTTTAGAAGAGCACACACTTCCCAAATGTTAATTTGGACACACCTCATTTGAGGATCTTGTTAAGTGTGGAATTTGATTCAGTGGGTCTCCTATGGGACCAGAGCGACTTCATCTCTAACAAGCTTCCAATAACATGACTTCTGTTGACCCAGATGACAGCCAGAAAGGGAAGGGACTGAACAGTGGTGTTCAACTCTGGTGCAACCCCCAAGGTTGAGAACCACAGGTCTAGAGCTGCAAATCCCATCCTTTCCCTGAAGGCAGGTGAGCGTGTTACTTCTTTTACCTAAAGCCTATCAAGAGAGACTTTAAAGAACACATGAAGACTTTGGGATGCTCCACTTGGAGTTTGGAGGACCCAGCAATCTGGCATCAGATTCCAATTCTAGACAGTAGAAGTAATGGCAATGAGTTACTCTGGTAGGAAAGCCAAGGTAGACTGTGTTGTGCTTGGGAATAAATTTTCTCTTAAGAAAAAGATGGTAGATGGATGCTTGTGTGTTTCCTGTGGTCCAGTGTGAACCCAGAGGAAAGAAGCCCAACCTCAAAACTTTTTAAGTCCTGCCCCAAAGGGGGAAATATAAAAAATGCAAGAGGATTTCACAGCAGAGCCTGGTTTTCATGGAGCAGCCAAAACTATAGGCTACTGAAGGGTGGCTGGTCCATGAGGAGACCCAGCCCAGCTCTGGGAGTTGCAACTGGAAGGCCCTGCAGGGGGCCTCCAACAAGTCCATAATAGCACACATGAGAGAAAGAATCAGCTTGAATATCTTACTTTATTCATATAGGACATTTATTCCGGTATCTAAAAAATATGTATTATTATACATTTGTTTAGTATTTTTAATATTTTTTACAGGCCCAGAGAGTTCAATGAAGAAAAAGCCTGAACCCTTTTCCTTCAGCCCCTGCAATGCATACTGGGAAGGGCCTATCATGGCAGTTAGCCAGTGGGGACAAAGAACAGGAAGAAAGGACGATGTGCCCATTCCCACTGCAGGAAGCCCTGGATGGGAGGGAAGACTATGTGATGTTAATCCTTTGTCTTTGAATTATTGTTAGAAATTAGACATTTGAACTCAGAATAGACCCACAGTTGTGATTTAAAGTAAATTCAGGGCTTTATAATTTCTAAGAAATTCCAGAAAAGTCATACACTTGACACTATTTTCTTACATGAACCAGAGAAGGGGCAATGAGGAATGAAATAATTGTGTCCACATCTTAATGACATTTTGTGAGTCTTGTTTGATATAAAGACTATGCATTGTGTAAAGTCCTATATGCACTATCTTCACATTCCTTTCCCTCAAATAAGCAATGCTAGATGAAAAAGGAAGCCGATGATCATTAAGTCAATTACAAACACAAGTCAGATCCTAGAAGTAACATTGAGCTTTATCATGGCATCATGAATAGTCAATAAAATACACATTTTCTCCCAAGATCAAGAGAGTAGGTCACTATAGCATGAAAGGCTGTGCAGATTATTTCCTTTGAAGTCTCCTGTTAATAGCACATCTACATTTTGTAGCTTTGAGTCAATAACTACTTCCTTAAAAAAGAAAAAGAAATGCCATTTCAGAGTGCTTTAGTAGAAAACATTGTCTGCTAGGAAATTAAATAGCACAATTAAAAAGGTTTGCAGGTCTTACAGATGAATGCTGGTTTTTGATCACAACACATCACCCTCCAGATTTAAAATGAAAAAAAAAAAAAAAAAGATACACAAGTAAATATACCAGGAATGACCTGTTTTCCCTGAACATATTTCTTGTGGCTTTTAATTGCTACTATTCCATGTCTTGCAAGCTCTGAAGCAAGCCTGTGTGGTGTCATCTATTATGTACTAAACTTTATTCACAAGGGTCCAAGGTCCCTCCCTAGAGAAGATAACTTTACTTTGCTAAAAGACATGATGGATTACAATATGTATAGAAAAACCCGCCACACTGTTTCAGTGAATACTTGAAACTGACACTATCTGAGAAACAAGTACTCTGGGAGTACAGAATGGCAGAATGTTCTTCAGGAGAAAAACCTTAAAATACTGATAACTATTTCAATATTCAATCAATAATTTGTGTTAATCTCTTGCTAGAGGATATTTATATGTCAGGCATTTTCTTGGGAAGGTATGAATATTTACCTCTTAGAAGTTATTAAGTAAGTCTAGTAAGACCATCTTATATCCCATAATAAGGCCTGGTTATCCTAGCAGTTTATAGAAATCAATCTACAAGTCTATCACTCATAACACTATAATTACTGAAATAATCTCTTATCCCCAGCATATCTTCCCTTTTTGGTTTAAGATCAGGTATACTAGTAGTAAAGTGAATAACAGAAGACTCAGTCTTCAAATATTATTGACATTATCAATCTTAACCAAATATTTTTGAAATTATAAAAAATTCCAAAGATGATTAAATTTTGAACTAAAAGCATACTCTTAGATTAGTATCTTATTTTTCAGAAGGATGCTGTATTTTCTGGTTGAATTTGTATTTATGAAAAACTGATAATGAACGGCAGATGTTTTTCTCAATCATACTCTTCCATTAGTATTTCCTAAGTGCCTATGCTATGCCAGACAGGCACTATGTTGGAGTATAGGGGGGTGGGAAGGGAAGGGGTTGAAAAAAAAAGAGTGAAATGCAGCTTCCTTGACTCAAAAATCCAACAATCTAGGAAAAAAGAGTCTGACAAGTAAATACATAATTCAATAAAGTAAGTTAGGTATTGCTACCAAGAGATGAATAATGGGCTATTTTAATGCAGAGATTGGAACAATTAGCACTGCCTGGAGAAGGTGGAAATAGTTTTTTTAAAAAACATTTTAAGTTGGGGAGAAAAGAGGCTGTACAGGCAGATGAGAGCACATTTGTGGTGTAGAATGACTGAAAAATGGAGCAAAGACACACAATTCAAATTCTTTGTTTACTGAAGCTCCAGGCTTGGTGTTGTCACTCAGCACAGTGCTAAACATAGAAGAGCTTCTCAATAAATACTGGATGAGGACATGAGTTGAGGGGCAGGAAGGTAAGGAAGCACTGATTCCTCATCCTGTACTTCCATCTATTCACCAAATTTGACCTCTGTTAGAAAAACCTACAGCTCTGAATCCACAGCCCTGGTGAACTAGGAAAAAGGTAAACAAACAAAATAAATAAAAATAAATAAATAAATAAATAAAATAAACAAACAAAAACCCATGAGAGAGTGAAAGGACTTTTATTTCATCACTCTTCAGGCCCCAGAGTATCCCTTTACTTTAATTAATGCCCAGTGGGTCCTCACAGAGTCAAAGCACATGCTAAAAAAAAATAAAAATAAAAATAAAAAAAATTCTAGTACAACAGAATTCTGTTTAGAGCAGAATAAGGCCTCCCTGGGGGCTCAGCTGGTTAAGCCTGGAACTCTTGATCTTGATTTTGGCTCTGGTCATGATCTTGAGATTGTGAGATCAAGCCTCATATTGGGCTCCACACTCAGCATGGAATTTGCTTGAGAGTCCTCTGCCCCTCCGCTATTCATGCAAGTGCACATGTACTCTCTTTCTCAATGAATGAATGAATGAATGAATGAATGAAATCTTTTTTTGATTTTTTAATGAAATCTTTTTAAAAAGCAGATTAAAGGGTAAGTTTTTTAAACAAGAGAAGCATTTATCTTGAGTTTAATTCTAAAAATAGGTGTGAAAAAATATAGGTAGAGAATGCAAACACAAAAATGAGAATAATTATTCTAATAAAGCCAATAACGCTATTCTTAACTTACAGCTATATGTCCCAGTAGCTATGCATTTTCTCTACATATCTCAGAAGGTTTAAAGAACAGTGATTTCAGAAGTTCAAGTCTATTGCTTCACTCTTCAGAGAATTATTACTTTGAAGAGCCAGAAGATTGAAGGGTACAAGTCTGACTTTCATAGTATACCTTGCAAACTGTATGAGTGACAGAACGGTCACATCTCTATTAGAGTTTGGTATATTATATTAGAATTCATATCCATATACTTCTTTATCATCAAGGGCTATCTTACCAAGTTTAGTTTTCTCATCACCTGGATAAGTACCTGGCACACTGGAAATATCTAAGAATGGTTAATAAAGGAAAAATTGCCTAAATAATGAACTATCATATATTATGAGACGGTAACCTTCCAACTAACAATATATGACAGTTCAGTCTTTGAGGAGAAAGCCAAAATATCAAGACAAATGTATGCTCTACTACAGTGACTGGCAAACTTCTGCTATTATGAGCTAGGTAGTAAACATTATAGGCTTTTTAAAGCCAAACAGTAACCATTACAACCAACTGACTCTGCCACTAGAGTGCAACAAGAGCCACAAGCAGTGGGTAAAGAAATAGATGGGTCTGTGTTTCAATAAAACTTTATTTACAAAAACAGGCAGTGGGAAGGAGTCCCACCCCAACTCATCTGGTCATTTTTTTAAAGATATGGGTAAGAAATAAAGCTTTAAAATACTCATCTTTGTATCCCTAAAATCTGTTCTGATTTTGAAAGAACAAAACATTCCAGTTTAGATCTACAAAATCACAGAAGAAAATTTCAGAAAAACTGATTTGATTAGTATGAGATGTTTAGAGCATAAACTTTTTATTCTCCTGCTTCCTTGATGTAGAGGCATACATAAGAAAAGCATGATGCAACATAGCACTGAAATATGTTGCTTCAATATCTATTTTCACTGAAAACAAACACAGGCTCTGCACCATGAATTGCTGCACTGTGGAAGAAAGCTGGAAGAAGCACAGCAACAAGGAAGGAAAGAGAGGAGGGGGGAGAGAGCCACGGGAGCAAAAGGGGGAAAGAACAAGAGGAGGAAGAGCCCTGTTGAATGGTAATCACATCAGGTTTTATATCTGCACTTCACTGTATCGGCCTGTCAAGATTCACACTTTCAGAAATAACTCTATTTAATGTTCTATGACAATAGTAAAGCTAGAAGATTTTTACAACCCTGATATTTATGCAATTTATACAGGAAGTTTCTATCTTGTTTCAAAAATTGGAAGAAAGTTACTAATGCTATGATACAAAACGCAGCTTTCCCTTCTCTTGGAGCAATCATGTCTACGGCATATAATTTTAACTAATAAACGCAAAGTGTTACAGGTGCAGAGTACAGGCTGTGAAAATTTATCGGTTGCTTCAGCTACATAAGCATAATGAGCTTGACTCACAGGCACCACAGTTGAATGTTAGAAGTAAACAGTTTGTCCTCTTTTCTTCCCACTTCTTTTCTTAGATTTGACTAGGGATAGAAGGAAAAAATGGCACTCTAATGACACTAATTGTTGCCTAATGGCAAGCATGCTGTCAAATTAGCCTAAGTGTCCATTTAAAAAGCAAACTTTTATGCGGTTTGCTAAACTATTAAGGCTATTAGTCGAGACATGGAATTGATTTATTTTACCCATTGCATTAACCTCATCTTGCATACTCATCAGTTTCTAATACAGGGCAAAGTAAATGTACCTTGATGCTTTATAAAACTGAATTTAACATCAAGGCATTCACTTTCAAAAGCGCACATGCCGTAATACTAAGAGGCTGATGAAGACTACCAGAATCTTCAGAGCCAGAAACTAAATGAAGCTTCGGCAATAGCGTCCTCATGGAAAATGAATTTCATGTCTCTGTATACCAGATGTAATTAGTAGCAAATAGGCTTTATTTTGATGGGGTTATAGGCTCTCTGATCCATAAAACCCAGAGATAAGGACTGTTAAACCTAACTAAAGAAAGTTAGAGAAAGATCAGCTGCTTTAACAAAAACTCTCCTTTCATGGGACAATGAGAAAGAAAACAATTGATCTGATAAAGGGTTAATATAAGCATAGTGTGTGTAAGACAATACATTGGATAACTGTATAATATCATTGTAAAACTTAAAATATAAAAAGATACATGTCCAGGAAAAATTCTGTATACTCAGATAAAATCTAACCCATGTGATATGGATTGAGCCTGCATACAGGAACTAGTCAACCACCCAAAGTAGCACAGCGCTTCTTCTGATTATCACCCTTGAGTAGGGAACAGTTTAACCTTTATCAGTCCAGTCCTACTGCTATGATTAAATGTTATGGAGCAACATTTCCTGTTTGAAGAATCTCCTTACATTTGTAATTTATATGTTTCCTTTCTTTAAATTCATTCATTCATTCATAACATAGTTCATTCTGTGAACTATGGGCACATTCATCCTAGGCACCACGTTTCAGGCACTTAGCATATCAGTCTAAACTAAACAAGCTTGTAAATAAGCAAAGATCAAAAATGACAATATATCAAATTATCTGAAAATGTGAACGTGAGTAAAATGAGCTGGATAATAGGAGAGCAAAGAGTTGAAAATAATGGGAAACACTCACATTTATAGAAAAGAAAAAAGAACACAAATTAGTGACAGGATCAGGATACAACTACAAACGGAGATGATGAATCAATTGCATCATGGAAGGTACAGTTCTGGCACAGACTTCCAAACATTCAGAGTCTCATTGCTGCTTTACCAAAGTGTACTGCTTAACAAAGCTTAAAGCTGTTAGTAAATTTCAACATAATGCATGGTCTCTGACAACTTAACTATTGCCTTATTAAATATCATTAGCATGAATAAAATCTAACATTATTTTTTGGTAATTATTACTGGTAGAAAAAAAATTGTTAACATTGGCCTAATTTTTATTCTGAAGTTTCCAATGTCTCTAGAGAGGACTCTCCAATGAACTTGTCTTCGAAAGGTTAGAAGACTAAGGTCATATTATTATTTTGAAAATGTTTTTATTAACTCTAATAAAGTTAGTATTAGAGGAGGGCTACAAACTTCTGCCACACTCTCCTCCAGCTTCAGAAACATTCTAGAATGAAAGTGGTTGAAGAACAATTCAAAATTTCTACTGTTAACCCAAAACAGTAAGATATCAAGGAATAAACCTAACCAGAGGTGAAAAATCTATATACTGAAAACCATAAAACACTGATGAAAGAAACTGAAGATAAAACAAAGAAATGGAAAGACATTTCATGTTCATGAACTGGAAGAACAACTATTGCTAAAATGTCTATATTACCCAAAGCAGTCTATACATTTAATGTAATCCCCATCAAAATACCAATAGCATTTTTTTCCACAGGGTGAGAACAAACAATCCTAATACTTGTATGGAGCCAGAAAAGAAAGACCCTGAATAGCCAAAACAACACTATAAAAGAAAAGCAAAGCTTAAGGCTTTACAATTCCAGACTTTAAGCTCAATTACAAAGCTGTAATTATCAAGACAGTATGGTACTGGCACAAAAACAGACACATAGATCAATGGAACAGAATAGAGAGCCCAGAAATAGACCCACAACTACATGATCAATTAATCTTCAACAAAGCAGAAAAGAGTATCCAGTGGGAAAAAGACAGTCTCTTCAACAAATGGTGCTGAGAAAACTGGACAGCCACATGCAAAAGAATGAAACTGGACCACTTTCTTATACCACACACAAAAATAAATTCAAAATGGATTGAAGACCTAAATGTGACATCTGAAATCATAAAAAATCCTAGAAGAGAATATAGGCAGTTACTTCTATGACATCAGCCAGAGCAATTTCTTACTGGGTACATCTTCTAAGGCAAAGAAAACAAAAGCAAAAATAAACTATCAGGACTTCATCAAGATAAAAAGCTACTGCACAACAAAAGAAACAATCAGCATACCTAAAAGGCAAACTTCTGAATGGGACAAGATATTTGCAAATGACATATGTGATAAAAGATTAATCTCTAAAATACAGAAAAGACTTATAGGGGTGTCTGGGTGGCTCAGTCAGTTAAGTGTCAGCCTTTGGCTCAGGTCATGATCCTGTGTCCTGGGATCAAGCCCAGAATTGGGTTCCCTGCTCAGTGGGGAGCCTGCTTCTTCCTCTCCCTCTGCTTCTCCCCCTGCTTGTGCCCTCTATCTCTCTGTCAAATAAATGGATAAATAAAATCTTAAAAAAAAAAAAGACTTCTAAAACTCAACATTCCAAAATGAATAATCCAACTAAAAAATGGGCAGAAGACATGAATAGACATTTTTCAAAAGAGTGCATACATATGGCCAACAGACACATGAAAAGATGTTCAACAACACGGGTCAGCAGGGAAATGCAAATCAAAACTGCAAAGAGATATTACCTGACACCTGTTAGAATAGCTAAAATCAGCAACACAAGAATCAGGTGTTGGTGAGGATATGAAGGAAGGGGAACCTTCTTGCACTTACATTGGGAATGCAAACCAGTACAGCCACTCTGCAAAACAGTATGGAGGTTTCTCAAAAAGCTAAAAATGAAACTACCCTATGATCCAGCAACTATACTACTAGGTATTTACCAAAGTCATACAAAAATGCAATTCAAAAGCATATATGCACCCAATGTTTATGGCAGCATTATCTACTACAGCCAAAACATAGAAATAGCCCAAGTGTCCATTAACTGATGAATGGATAAAGAATGGAATATGGAATATTAGTTAGCCATAAAAAAGAAATGTCTTGACATTTGCAGTGTCATGGATAGATCTAGGGACTATTATGCTAAGCAAAATAGTTCAGTCAGAGAAAAACAATACCATGTAATTTCACTCACATGTGGAATTTAAGAAACAAAACAAATCAGCAAATGGAAAAAAAAAAAGAGAAAGAGGCAAAGAAACACACTCTGAATGCTATCAAAATGGAGGTGGGTGGGGGGATGCTGGGAAAAAAAAGAACTTCTGCTGTTAACTTGTCTATCTATAATCCTATTTTTACACATAGTTCTTTTGGCTTAACAATTCTACCTATCATTGATGAATCCCCACTCTGAAAGATAAAAACACATTCCATTTATATCACTCATCAACAGTTTCCCCTGATTTCTCATTGTTTTTATATCCTTTTATTGGCAATACTATTAGGTACAATTTAAATTGTATCTTTAAATCTCTGTTTCTTATATCACCAACCTCAGACATTAACATGAAGTCATTTTCCCTAGTCAATCAGCTCCTTAATTCTGCTCCAAAATCTATTTGTTACACTTTTCCTTTTACACTATTGAAGCTGAAAATTCTACATTTTAATCTCTAAATTATATGTCAGTTAAATTGAAGAGGGTCTAAAGTGACCACTTAGAAGCTTGGTAAGTGTCTGCTAGACTTCAAAGGGCACCATGAACTGCTATCTGATCCATACCTGAAAAATCTAGAATGCCGGATTCTGTGGATAGCAACCTTCTCTGATACGCAACAACCATTCAGTCTTTAAACCTGTGTTGCGGCAAGGGGAGCTTGAACTTTGGCCAAAGCCGACTCAGAGATATTTACAATATTATACTTGTCTGAAAATATTAGTAAGAATACTCTGTGCAGGGGGGCACCTGGGTGGCTTAGTCCGTTAAGCACTCCAACTTCTGATTTCAGCTTAGATCATGATCTCTGGTCATGAGATTAAGTCCCGAGTCAGGCTGTGCACTGGGCATAGACCCTGTTCAAGATCTTCTCTTTCTGGGCACCTGGGTGGCTCAGTGGGTTAAGCCCCTGCCTTCGGCTCAGGTCATGATCTCAGGGGTCCTGGGATCGAGTCCCGCCATCGGGCTCTCTGCTTGGCAGGGAGCCTGCTTCCCTCTCTCTCTCTCTCTCTCTCTGCCTGTCTCTCTGCCTACTTGTGATCTCTCTCTGTCAAATAAATAAATAAAATCTTAAAAAAAAAAATTCTCTTTCCCTCTCACTTTGCCCCTCCCCACTCCCCCGCATTCATACTTCTTGTTCTCTCTCTTGCTCTCTCTAAACAAAGAGAAAAAAAAATATTCTGGGTGTAAGTGTATGTGTATGTATGTAACCAGATGATTTTTATTATTTGAAAATGACTCAGAGTCACAGAGACTACCCAAAACTCACACCAAGAAAAGAACAGCCCCTCGGTGAGAAAAGAAATAACGAAACCTATTTTGTCTCATTTATTCTATCTATAGTTACAATAGTAACACATATTTTAGTAGTAATTATCTAATACAGAAATGCTGAAGTATCACTTGTATGTAAATAAATATTAACTGAAGAAAGAAAAAGAAAATTTCTAAGAAATCTTTTTAAAACCACAGATGATGCTTACCTTCACCTCAAACCTAGTGAACCAGCTTTAAAAAGTAAAGTCTGGGGACACCTGGGTCTCTCAGTCAGTTAAGCATCTGTCTTTGACTCAGGCCATGATCCCAGGGTTCTGGGATCAAGTCCTGAATCAGACTCCTTGCTCAGCAGGGAGCTTGCTTCTTCCTTTGCCTGCTGCTCCCCCTGCTTGTTCTCTCTCTCTCTCTCTCTCTCTCTCTCACACACACACACATAAACACACATGCATACACACACAAATAAATAAATAAAATCATTGGGAATAAAAAAATGTAAAGTCTGGCATCTTGGATTTTGAGAAACCATGCTTGTGATTTTTGTTTTAAAGATTGATGGATTGATTTCAGAGAGAGAGAGAGATGGGGCAGAGGGAGGGAAAGAATCCCAAGCAGACTCTGCACCTAGAATGGAGCCTAGTGTGGGGCTCAATCTTACAACATTGAGCTCAAGACCCAAGCGCAAACCAAGGGTCTGACACTTCACCAACCGCACCACCCAGGCACCACCCCCCCTTGTGATTCTGATATACTTTGTTTGCAAAAATTATAAATGAACCTTAGAATCACTTTAATTAATAACTCTTTCAGAATTGTGCTTCATTAGGGATTATGCACTTATTATGGACATTTGAAAAAGGTCAAAGTATTCTAGTTGATGGCCATATCAAAGTGATCACTGTTTGCTTTGTATTACTTGAAGATAAATAAACACTCTTAGATCCGAAAATTATCCTAATAAAGTAGCAAACACTCTCAATTCACTTCAATAAGAGAAAGCTGTGGCAGCAATTCACAAATGGCTTGTAAGGACAAAAGTTACGGAATGGTAGAGTGCTCTTAGGTTTCAATTTACATGATTGACGCTTCTTTCAAATGTTCCACAATTCATACAGACAGAAACAGATGGGCCATCTGTTTTCAAGTTTTTCATCTCTTTATAGCTCAGACATATTTGTGATAGCCAAACATAAATGGGGAAAATGGCAATCCCCATATATGGTTTGCCATCTCTTATTGTCTCCCTTTCAAGGTCAAACTTTTTTATGAAAGAATATTCCAACTTCTAAGAGCAGAGCAGAGCTCCTGTCTATACTTTCTACTCTATGTGTGGATTTATGCAGATTTATGTTGGACTATTTCACACAAGAGTGTTAGGAAATTCCATTGATTCAAACTTCCACAACAGAGAAACCATAGAGAATGTCATTGGTCTCTAATGTCTCCAAGTCCTCTGAACACATTTCGTCCATTACAATACAGGTTGGGGCGCAGCAGGGATTGAGTTATTCTTGTAAGAACAAAAGTGCTAAGTTGGGGGAAATCTGTGATGACACCATGATGAAATAAAGGTATGACAATATGGTCTCATCAAGAAAATCATCTCTATTAGTTAAATTGTTTCCGTCCTTAAACAGTTAAAAGTTCGTGTTTAAATTCCTCCTTGGGTTCTTAAGACAAGATTCTATTCAGATATTGACACTCTGCAGATTACAAATCTTCATATCTTATAAAATCATTTCTCAAACAGAAAAATCTTACCCAAGAGTTCTCTTTAAACTGCAATGAATTCTTGGACAAATCCCAGTGGTAAATTTGTTAAGTAGCTTTATACAAGTGTCTCTTCTATTTGCAGAATCTTCTCGCATCTATGGAGCTCTGCCCTCAACTTCCAGAGAACCTTTTGAGAACCTTTATCTTCCCCACGGTGGTACAGAAAGCAAAGAGCCATACCTCAAAGATGACAGGTCACAGCACTGGCTGTGTTAATACCAGAAATGTTGTTTCAGACATGCCTCCTTTGTTTTTTTCCTCGCAGTTTTTTTTCTGTGGTAAAGTATGCATAAAATTTACCATTTTAAGCATGTGTTATGTGTGCAATTCAATGGAATTAAGTACATTCACATTTTTGGGCACCCATCACCACTAGCCATCTCCAGAAACTTTTCCTTTTCCTAAACGAAAACAATGCAATATCCAACATTTACTCTCCTTTTGCTCTTTTCCTGTCCAGCACCTGATCACCACTGCCCTTCCTTCTGTCTCATGAATTTGCCGACTCTGAGTACGTCATTTAAGGCAGATAATATTTCTTATTTTGTGTCTGTTTTTTTTTCACTTAGTGTGATGTTTTTACATTTTATTCATGCTGTAGCATATATCAAAATTGCATTCCTTTTTAAGAGTAAATAATATTCCATTGTTTGCATACCTACATTTTGTTTACCTATTTATCTGTTTATAGACATCTGGGTTATTTCCACCTTTTGGCTATTATAAATAATGTGGCTGTGAACATGGGTGTACAAATATCTGTTCAAGTTCCCGGTTTTTCACAGTTTGGGTATATCCTTATAAAAGTGGACTCAATGAGTCACATGGTATTTATATCTTTAAGTATTTAAGAAACTGCCTTGCTGTCTTCCACCGTGGCTGCACAAATTTACATTCCTGCCAGCAATGCACAAGTGTTTCAATTTCTCCACATTTTCACGATACTTATTTTCTGTTTGGTTTTAATATATACTATCCATCCTATTAGGTGTGACGTGGTATCTCACCGTGGTTTGGGTTCCCATTTTACTAATAATGATGTTGAATATCTTTTCATGTCTTTAGTGGCCATTTTTTTCTTTGGAAAAAATCTTTTCAAGTTCTTTGTCCATATTTTAACTAAGGTATTTTTTGTTTTGTTTTGAGTTATAAGAGTCCATTATATAATCTGATTATTAGTCCTTTGTCAGATAGATGATGTGCAAACATTTCTCTCTCTCCAGAGGTTGTATTTTCACTCCCTTAATGGTATCCCCTTTTTTTTTTTTTTTTTCATAAAGACTCATTTATTTATTTGAGAGAGTGTGCAGCGGAGTGGGAGGGGCAGAGGCAGAAAGAGAGAGAATCTCAGCTGACTCCCCACCAAGCAGAGCATGGAGTCCGACAACAGTTCGATCCCAGCACCCTGAGATCTTGCCCTGAGCTGAAACAAGAGGGAAATCACTGACCGGGCACCCAGCCTCCCACAGCTGACCAGTCTGTTAAAGGAGGTGATAAAGGACAGAGACAAGCACCAGACAGAGAGGCACACATGTTGAGGTTGGGGAGGGTCACCCTCCTGGGGCAGACTGTGAACGTGTTCACCAATTTGGAAGCTGGGTTTTCCTGGAGGCCTCAGTATATAGGCCTGATTAATGAAACCGGTGGCCATTAATGGTGTCCTTTGATGCAAAATACTTTCTAGTTCTGCTAAAACCCAACTTACTCATTTTTTTCCTTTGGCTGTGTTTTTGGTGTCAAATCCAAGAAATCACTGGCACATCCAATGTCATGCAGACTTCTCCTAAGCTCTGTTTTAAGAGTTTTATTGTTTTCATTTTTGTATTTAGGTCTTTCATCCACTTTGAGTTAATTTATGTATGTGGTGTAAGCTAAGGGCCTAACTTGATTCTTCTGCGTGTGCAGATCTATTTTCCCAGCACCATTTGTCAAAAAGATGACTTTTCCTCTTTGAGTGGTCTTGACACTTCTCAAAAATCATCTGACCATAGATGACAGAGTTTATTTCTGGATTCTCTATTCGTCTATACATGTGTCTTTATGCTAGTCCCACAGTGTCGGAACCACTGTATGCTGGTAATAAGCTTTACAATCAGAAAGTAATAAGTCCCTCCAACTTTGTTCTTTTCCAAGATTGCATTGGCTATTCAGAGTCCACTGAGATTTCCTGTGACCTTTAGGATGGTTTTTTCTAGTCCTGAAAAAAAGCACCTTTGGAATTTTGATAAAGATTGCATTGGATTGGTACATCTCTTTGGGAGGCACTGACATCTTAATATTAAGTCTTCTGATCCATGATAATGGGATGTTTCCCACTAACCCTCTTCGTTTTTGAGACCATCCCAGACATTACCTTTTTAGTTGAAATATATTCCAGTAATTCCCCAAACTCAACATGATCATTGTTTTTTGTTGCTTTTTCCTGTGATATTAAAAAAAAAATGATCATAGTAATAGCTATACTTGCTGGGCACATACTTTTATATTAGCACTCCACAATTTTTTTCTGGTTCAGAGAAAACTACTTAGTGAATGCTCAGATGGCATGCTTTCTCTCTATTTAAGACACTGGGATATTGATATATGTAATAAATGACAATAAAATTCTGCAGAAAAATCGATGTATTATCAAGACAAGTTGAGATTTCTCTGTGTGAGCTACTCACATGTATGTGATATCTATAACATATATATGTAAATGCATGTTTAAACAAAAAAGAAAGACAATAGGCCCCAAATGGAATCACGTGTGCTAAGCCCCACATCAATAAACAATGACTAACAATCTAACCTTATTGTAATTTCAGCCTCTCCCAGGAATGTGATCTTTAACCAGATAAACTGGAATTACCTGATCAGCCCAGTGAAGTCATCTGCCTAATAGTCATCCCCTACCCACCCCCTGCCCTTCCCTCAAAGGAAGGTGCCCTTCCCTCAAAGGAAGGTGACCTTGCCCACTCTATTAGAAACTTCCTTTGGCCACCACTTTCTGCCTACAAAAGCCTTCCATTTTCGTACAGCTCTTTGGAGCTCCTTTCTATTTGCTAGATGGGAGTTATTAACAAAGAGTTATTAACAGAGATAAATTTTATCTTAGTGATCCATTTCTATAGTAGGGCAAATATCTAATTACCAAACATCTGCTTTTCTTATTGTCCTGCGAAGTGCATTCCTTTCCTCTGAAATCCCAGACCCCTAATCCCTTCTCTTTAGTTCAGAATGACATATATACTTCATTTGCCCGACTGTCTTTGGAATTTCCATGTCTATGTGGGTTTCCCACATGGACACCAATTAAATTTTATTTTCTCCTGTTAATCTGTCTCATGTCAATTTGATGCTTACTCAAACTAGAAGGACTTTGATGGGATAGGAATTCCTGTTCTGTGATATATTTTTAAAGTTTTATGTATTTAGGACTGTTTGTTTCGGCTCTTCATCAAGATCGAAAGCTTCTGCACAGCAAAGGAAACAGTCAACAAAACAAAGAAAAAACCCACAGAATGGGAGAAGATATTAATAAATGACACTATAGACAAAGGGCTGATATCCACAATCTATAAAGAACTCCTCAAACTCAACACACACAAAGCAGATAATCACATCAAAAAATGGGCAGAAGACATGAACAGACACTTCTCCAAAGAAGACATACAAATGGCTAACAGACACATGAAAAAATGTTCATCATCATTTGCCATCAGGGAGATTCAAATCGAAACCACATTGAGATATCACCTTTCACCAGTGTGAAACAAGTGTTGGAGAGGACGTGGAGAAAAGGGAACCCTCTTACAATGTTGGTGGGAATGCACGTTGGTGCAGCCACTTTGGAAAATAGTGTGGCGATTCCTTAAGAAGTCAAAATTAAAACTAGAGCTACCCTATGACCCTGCAATTGCACTACTGGGTATTTACCCCAAAGATACAGATGTAGTAAAAAGAAGGGCCATCTGTACCCCCAATGTTCATAGCAGCAATGGCCACAGTTGCCAAACTGTGGAAAGAACCAAAATGCCCTTCAACAGACGAATGGATAAAGAAGATGGTCCACATATACAACAGAGTATTATGCCTCCATAAGAAAGGATGAATACCCAAGTTTTTTATCAACATGGATGGGACTGGAAGAGATTATGCTGAGTGAAATAAGTCAAGCAGAGAGAGTCAATTATCCTATGGTTTCACTTAATTGTGGAGCATAAGGAATAACACAGAAGACATTGGGAGATGGAGAGAAGTGAGTTGGGGGAAACAAACCATGAGAGACTGTGGACTCTGAGAAACAAACTGAGGGTTTTGGGGGGGTGGGAAGTGGGGTGAACCTGGTGGTGGGTATTAGGGAGGTCACATATTGCATGGAGCACTTGGTTTGGTGCATAAATAATGAATTTTGGAACACTGAAAAAAATTAAATTTAATTTAAAAATAAGTTTTATGTATTTATATGTCATATCATATATGTCATTTATATATAAAATTAAATATTAAAATATATTTTTAGGAGCACCCAACTCAATCTCTGAAAAGCAGGTAAGGCCACAGAGGCACTTTTCCTAACTGCACACATCTACAAAAGAAAGAAATTTTTAGGGGCGCCTGGGTGGCTCAGTGGATTAAAGCCTCTGCCTTCGGCTCAGGTCATGATCCCAGGATCCTGGGATCGAGCCCCGCATCGGGCTCTCTGCTCGGCAGGGAGCCTGCTTCCTCCTCTCTCTCTCTCTGCCTGCCTCTCTGCCTACTTGTGATCTCTGTCAAATAAAATAAACTAAAAAATCTAAAAAAAAAAAAAAAATAGTGTTTAAAAAAAAAAAAGAAATTTTTAAAAAAATAGTGCGTGTGTGTGTGTGTGTATATATATATACATATAACATGTATTTATATACTCAGGCATACTTCCTACATGAATAACGCTTCCTCCTAAGTATTAATTCATGGCCCCTCTCCCAGGCATTGTTCCTTCTGAGCCTTTTGAAAACCGACCTAAAATGGAGCCAATATTGAGTTCAGTGATGAGGAAGTTCAAACCTGATCACAGCCCACACTAACTATTCCTTTGCAGGAGCCTGGATAGTGAGATATATATATATATGACTGTTCTCTTCATACAGCTCCATTTCATCATCAGGCCTTCAGCCTGCTACATAAACTGAAACAGTGGAAGGTATACTGAGCAGAGAAAAGAGCTCTACAGATGCTGCGTGCAGAAGAAATACAATGTTCCATCCAAACCATGTTCTATATAAATTTTACAAAAGGCAACTTCCTGGTCCTTAAGGAAGTGAGTATGGAGACAATGTATCTCAGGTCTATAAAAATGAATTGTAACTACAAGTTTCTTCAATGCAATTAAAGATATTGCAGCCAGATACCGTTTTGACAATAAAACTAGACAGCTTTTACTAGGAGAAGCTTTTCCAGGCAACAGAGTATGTTTTAATCAAATTCCCCACTCAAAGCTTATGTACTATAAAAAAAATTCTGAAGTAAAATTTAAAAGCCAAGTTCCTTCAAACAATTTACTGTTGGGTATTCCCCAAGTGACAGCAAAGTCGCCTTTTCATAGGAGAGAGTACTCGGAAAAGACTGATGACATGTGGGCAGGGCAACATCAAGGCTTTAGGAGCTTTAATTTAAAAATGCCTTTCTCTCGCATCCTCTGGTGTAAATTGCTGAGCAATCATCATTTTTCTTTACCTTTTGCGTTTGGTAATATAATTGGTGTCATGCCAGGATCATAGTTCCCTGACATTAATTATGAACCACCGAGATCTACGTTTTTACCTTATGCCCATGAGGGCAAATTCTTGTGAGGAGATATGGGATACACTGAATACTTGTGCTCTTTGTGAACAATTTCATTTCAGCTCAGTATTTTACGAACCAGTGCTTGATTTTTTTTCCCCCATTGTAAAAGCTGTGAAGAGGTCACTGCTCCATTCAGGGGTACCTATTGTTGAAAACTTCAAAAACAGTATAGTCATATAGAAGAAGAAGGAAAAAAAAAGACATCCCAAAGGTGTTTCACTTGTGGGTACCTCAAAGTTAAGTTCAGGGACAAAATCAGTTTTCATTTAGCATTTAAACATTCATAGACCACGCAATTATGAGACACAACTGGAGAAGACCAGCAACCATCCACCTTATAAATCAGAGAAGGATGTTCTCACACATCAAAGAAGATATGACTAAGCATTCTAACAGTAATTTTTAAGTATGTGGATAAATAGTTAAACATAATCATTCTGCATGTAGAAAACTTCTCTTTGAACTGAAATAAATATGTTCAATTTCCTACGAAAATTTCTGGGCCTTTTCTCATTATTTAAGCATGTCTCAGAGAATATGTGATAGAACTGTTTGAAGGGGGACATGGTAGACTCACACTCAGTTATTTAAAATCTAAAATATATTTCAATATATTGAAAACAAACTCTAAACTACACTAAAACTCTCATAAGTAACTATTCAGAGTTATTATATTGAATAAATCTTAATCTTTTTAGGCCATTTGTAAATGACAAAATTATTGGTGCATTCAAAAGGAAAAAAAGTATCAAGCTATTTGTTTGCTCTTATCCAACAGAAAACAATGAATTTTTTTTTGATGAACATTTTTTTTCTGATGTATATTTATTGTTAACAATCAACTATACCCCGTTGGAGGGATAAATTTCTACACAGAAAAAAAATAATATTGTACAGATAACTCAACTGAATATACTTTCACAAACTTTATAGGATTCAATTCTCCATTGTGGAAGGACAATGACATCTTGACTTCATGAGAAATAGAAGAAATTCAACTTTAAAAAAATCACAAAGATAGTATGTAAGTACAAGGATCTCTAAAGGCTAATGATGCTTTATATGTTTTTTAACAGAGTATTTACCTAAATGTCACCTAACAGAATGTTTCATCTCATTTCTCATCATTCTCCATTTCTACACTCCTTCCTTGTATCCCTCTCTTACTTTCGTTCTCTTTCATGTCCCAATATCTTAGATTATCTCCTTCTCTAAGAAGTTTCTGGGACCCCTTCCTCCACTTCCTTTCCAAGTGAGATAACCCACTGGCACTCGCATACTATCTTTTGGTATATGTTGCTCATATCGCTCAATCGGGCTCTCTGCTCGGCAGGGAGCCTGCTTCCTCCTCTCTCTCTCTCTGCCTGCCTCTCTGCCTACTTGTGATCTCTGTCAAATAAAATAAACTAAAAAATCTAAAAAAAAAAAAAAAAATAGTGTTTAAAAAAAAAAAAGAAATTTTTAAAAAAATAGTGCGTGTGTGTGTGTGTGTATATATATATACATATAACATGTATTTATATACTCAGGCATACTTCCTACATGAATAACGCTTCCTCCTAAGTATTAATTCATGGCCCCTCTCCCAGGCATTGTTCCTTCTGAGCCTTTTGAAAACCGACCTAAAATGGAGCCAATATTGAGTTCAGTGATGAGGAAGTTCAAACCTGATCACAGCCCACACTAACTATTCCTTTGCAGGAGCCTGGATAGTGAGATATATATATATATGACTGTTCTCTTCATACAGCTCCATTTCATCATCAGGCCTTCAGCCTGCTACATAAACTGAAACAGTGGAAGGTATACTGAGCAGAGAAAAGAGCTCTACAGATGCTGCGTGCAGAAGAAATACAATGTTCCATCCAAACCATGTTCTATATAAATTTTACAAAAGGCAACTTCCTGGTCCTTAAGGAAGTGAGTATGGAGACAATGTATCTCAGGTCTATAAAAATGAATTGTAACTACAAGTTTCTTCAATGCAATTAAAGATATTGCAGCCAGATACCGTTTTGACAATAAAACTAGACAGCTTTTACTAGGAGAAGCTTTTCCAGGCAACAGAGTATGTTTTAATCAAATTCCCCACTCAAAGCTTATGTACTATAAAAAAAATTCTGAAGTAAAATTTAAAAGCCAAGTTCCTTCAAACAATTTACTGTTGGGTATTCCCCAAGTGACAGCAAAGTCGCCTTTTCATAGGAGAGAGTACTCGGAAAAGACTGATGACATGTGGGCAGGGCAACATCAAGGCTTTAGGAGCTTTAATTTAAAAATGCCTTTCTCTCGCATCCTCTGGTGTAAATTGCTGAGCAATCATCATTTTTCTTTACCTTTTGCGTTTGGTAATATAATTGGTGTCATGCCAGGATCATAGTTCCCTGACATTAATTATGAACCACCGAGATCTACGTTTTTACCTTATGCCCATGAGGGCAAATTCTTGTGAGGAGATATGGGATACACTGAATACTTGTGCTCTTTGTGAACAATTTCATTTCAGCTCAGTATTTTACGAACCAGTGCTTGATTTTTTTTCCCCCATTGTAAAAGCTGTGAAGAGGTCACTGCTCCATTCAGGGGTACCTATTGTTGAAAACTTCAAAAACAGTATAGTCATATAGAAGAAGAAGGAAAAAAAAAGACATCCCAAAGGTGTTTCACTTGTGGGTACCTCAAAGTTAAGTTCAGGGACAAAATCAGTTTTCATTTAGCATTTAAACATTCATAGACCACGCAATTATGAGACACAACTGGAGAAGACCAGCAACCATCCACCTTATAAATCAGAGAAGGATGTTCTCACACATCAAAGAAGATATGACTAAGCATTCTAACAGTAATTTTTAAGTATGTGGATAAATAGTTAAACATAATCATTCTGCATGTAGAAAACTTCTCTTTGAACTGAAATAAATATGTTCAATTTCCTACGAAAATTTCTGGGCCTTTTCTCATTATTTAAGCATGTCTCAGAGAATATGTGATAGAACTGTTTGAAGGGGGACATGGTAGACTCACACTCAGTTATTTAAAATCTAAAATATATTTCAATATATTGAAAACAAACTCTAAACTACACTAAAACTCTCATAAGTAACTATTCAGAGTTATTATATTGAATAAATCTTAATCTTTTTAGGCCATTTGTAAATGACAAAATTATTGGTGCATTCAAAAGGAAAAAAAGTATCAAGCTATTTGTTTGCTCTTATCCAACAGAAAACAATGAATTTTTTTTTGATGAACATTTTTTTTCTGATGTATATTTATTGTTAACAATCAACTATACCCCGTTGGAGGGATAAATTTCTACACAGAAAAAAAATAATATTGTACAGATAACTCAACTGAATATACTTTCACAAACTTTATAGGATTCAATTCTCCATTGTGGAAGGACAATGACATCTTGACTTCATGAGAAATAGAAGAAATTCAACTTTAAAAAAATCACAAAGATAGTATGTAAGTACAAGGATCTCTAAAGGCTAATGATGCTTTATATGTTTTTTAACAGAGTATTTACCTAAATGTCACCTAACAGAATGTTTCATCTCATTTCTCATCATTCTCCATTTCTACACTCCTTCCTTGTTTCCCTCTCTTACTTTCGTTCTCTTTCATGTCCCAATATCTTAGATTATCTCCTTCTCTAAGAAGTTTCTGGGACCCCTTCCTCCACTTCCTTTCCAAGTGAGATAACCCACTGGCACTCGCATACTATCTTTTGGTATATGTTGCTCATATCGCTCAAGTACAGTACATCATGTCAGTTTGCTGCTCCCTGCCCCATGGTAGTCTGTGCTCATTTTGAGGGCATGGGTACAGTACATCATGTCAGTTTGCTGCTCCCTGCCCCATGGTAGTCTGTGCTCATTTTGAGGGCATGGTTGAGTCTTATTGTTGGGCTGTTTCCCAGAACCTAGAAGATCACCCCCCCTCCCAAATCCTACTGACAACCAACAAATATATTTTTAAAGTAATTGATGAACAAATAAACTACTACAAGAATGACTGTGTAACAACAACAACAAGAAGAACTAAACATAAGAGGATTATATAAAAATTTGTATAAAGGACACTTTTTTAAAAAGAGAATAAATGGCCCTTTGTTCAAGAAAGTACTTCCTTTTTTGGTTTTATTTTGAACTAATAAGTTAAAGTCAAGTTTTCCATTATAGAGGAGGGGGTTGAGCTAATTTTTGCATACAATAAGCTATCAGGAAGTTTGGGGTTAGAACTTGGAACTAGAGAAGAAAGAAGAAAAGAAGGCTGGAGGGGAAGGCTGCCTATAAGAGGTTCACCCCAGCATGGAAAGGATGAATTTTTAAGTGATAGTTAGTATTAAATTCTGAGTTGCTGCCCAGACTGTGTAGGGTTGAAACCCACTCCCTTTACCCCAAATAGTGAATAAAATTTTGACTACATACAATTATCATGAGATGTGTTATGGGAGGTGAGAGGAGATTAATGCATTTATGAGTGAATGATGTGGTTTAAGATTATCAGAGAAGTGGAGGAAAAAGAGACTCAGTGTGAGTTCTGAGAGACTGGGAATAGGATATCAGAGTAAGAGCTGAAGAAGAGAAATGACAGCTCTCAGAGAACACATGAAGAAATTCTTAAAGATATTATCAACAAGCAGGATAGAGATTCTAACATTTTAAAAAATTAATAGTAGAAATAAGAGTTTCCAGAAGGCTAAAAGATTTGAGGACAGCAAGGCTGACTTGTAAGTACATAGAAGCTTGGAGCCTGAGAGAACTTTAAATGTCTTAGAGGGTACTTTCTGATTAACAAAGCATTCCTACAAACAATTGAACACATATATTTGTTAAAGTAGTAGCTAAACTGATATATAAAATGTATTTATAAGGTACTGTTAACAAAGTTGAATTGTCCTTTTCTTAAAGCACACTTGAAAGGGTAAACTTGCCATGAACAGTGACAATACATGAAACATTGTGTGCCAGGTAACAAGAAAAATATAGGACTCTTACTCGGATTGAAGGAAAATACTTCAGAGAGAACAATCTTGGTATGCAAATGAGAAGTCAGGGACCAGGCAACCTCTAGAGTGATGGAGTACATGAAACAGTGAACAAAGCTGAACACATCAGGCAGGTGAACAACTCTCAGTACAAAAGAGATTGAACTCTTTTTTTTTTTGAAGTCATAGGTGAAGTGGGCCTTGAGAGGATACTGCATCTCTATCTAGGAAGCACGATTTCACTTTCAGGGATTTGGTTGGACTCATAATTCCTCTGTGAGCAGACAATATAAAAGAGAAAACATGTCTGCCTCTCCATTTTTTAAGATTAAGGCAGAATGGAAGGGGTACAATGGAATTCCTTCCAACACCATCTTTAATCTGTATTTGTTTTAGGCGAGGGAATGATAATGAATAACATTGGCATCTTAGGCGAGGGAATGATAATGAATAACATTGGCATCTTACATCATGAGAATCTGCATCTGAAATGCAAAAAGTTACTGTTGAGTGTGACATTAAATCTGAAAGTCTTCAGAGGTGAACCGAAGGCCATTCTGAGTCTCAGAGTCAAAACTATGATTAGAGGGGCACCTGGGTGGCTCAGTGGGTTAAAGCCTCTGCCTTCAGCTCAGGTCATGATCCCAGGGTCCTGGGATCAAGCCCCACACTGGGCTCTCTACTCTGCGGGGAGCCTGCTTCCTCCTCTCTCTGCCTGCCTCTCTGCCTACTTGTGATCTCTGTCTGTCAAATAAATAAATAAAATCTTTAAAAAAAAAACAACAACTATGATTAGATATATGGTAAGCTACAAGGTAGCCAGCCATTTAAAGAGTATTACACATACTTTACAATGACCAGAGTGAACAGAATAGAGCAAATGCTATGAAGCCAGCAATATTTCATGGTGACATCTGTGGATGACTCTGTGTATCTCATACCTGGCTATTTTTTCTTACAAAAGCCAAAATAATAGTTGTATAAATAAAATCAGATATATGAAAAGTTTTGGTCTTTGAATAAAAGATATTCCATGAGCATTGGAATTCTCATTTAAATATGTATTTTGTCCTATCTATGAGGAAGTATTCATTTTTATGAATAATTTTCAGGATGATAAACCTTTTGGTTATATTTCTATGCATTTGATCTATTGAGTTTACAAATAAAATATTCATATGAAAGAAATGAAAACATATGAAGACAAATTACCAACCGTCATCATCAATTGAACTTGCAAGGAAAATTCTAGATCCAACGGGCTTCAATTGTTTAGCTGGTGTTTTCCATGATAAATATTCATGTTCTGTACCTCCGAGTTGGTCACTTACTTTTGTTACTAAGAAATCTACAATGGAATGAACTATTGTCAGATTCACTGTTGTGGGGTATCATCTGCCTTTAAGAAAATATTGTCAGTTGTTTTTCTACGTGAAGTTGAGTACATCTATAGCTACAGAAATATAAGTGGTACTCTATCTCAGGATATACGCACTTATGTATGTATGTATATATATATATATATATATATATATATATATATATGCACACACATTCATATATGTATTTATATGAAGGTAGAGACTAGCTCAATATTTTCAAAGTAAGATACCAATTATAATTTCCTTTTAGGTATATTTCTGTACTTAGAGAAATTATCTTTAAAGAATCAAGCCCAAAAATAAAACTTAGGGACCAGGAGAAGGAAGAACAATTAAATAACTCAACAAAATCAGTTAAGAGTTGTGTTTCTCCATCTATATTAAGCTAGGAAGATATTTAGTTCAAAATAATAAACAGATTTTTTTTTCTTAAAATCTTATCTGACTAAAAGCCAAATTCCTTCAAATAATGAGAATGGTCTAAAAATCTTGAAAAATTTAAGCACAATTCTCTTTCATATATTATGTTAGAATACAAGAAAATAAATTTTTTTAGTTGCTACAAACCTTGAATACTTCTTTACTTAATTCATATCGTTCATAACTTCTGCATTAAAGAAACACACACACACACAAATATTACCCCCTAGGTAATATTTCTACAATAACATTATATGAGTGCATAATTGTGCTTGAGGTTATGTACATTAATTTACTTTAGCCTCTTTATTCTGCTTATAAATATGTACATACTGATACAGAAAGTATTGTTCTTACAGAAAATCATAATGCATTTGATTGTTAATCAAAATTTCTTAGCTATTAAATTGGCAAGAGAGCAAAGTTGAAGATATCCCATTGAATACAAGCTTTGAGTATACACTTTTTTTTAAATTTAATTTTATTTTTTATAAACATATAATATATTTTTATCCCCAGGGGTACAGGTCTGTGAATCGCCAGGTTTACACTTCACAGCACTCACCATAGCACATACCCTCCCCAATGTCCATAACCCCACCCCCCCAACCCCACCCCCATCAACCCTCAGTTTGTTTTGTGAGATTAAGACTCACTTATGGTTTGTCTTATTAAACCACAGAATAGGTCTTCTGACAGACACCATCCTCACTGAAGAGAAAGGAAACATGTTCCAAAGAAGCCAGAAGCTTCCTACTTGAAGTGGGCTTTCTTCCACATACTGGCAATATTAATGCTGGGTCACAGATTGAGAAGAGACAATGTAACATGTTCAAAGTCCAATTACTGACCTTTCCACTCACTGACAATTCAAAGTGTTTCAAAGGAATTTATTCATCAACATGGGAGAGTATTAAAACTCTCATTTTTTAGGCAATAAGCATCTGCTAAGAAAGAAAGAAGGTGTCCAGGTAACACAGCACAAGTAAGACAATGGGGGTAATTGGCTGCATCTGAAATTGAACTTTTACACCAGGAGAAGAGCAGGTACAACAAAGGGAATACAGTGTCATTAGCATTTATAGTTACTTGAGAAACTCTGAATGGCAGAGTCTCACTGTATGATTTGAGTAGTGTGAGATAACTTATAGTCACAATAATTTTATACCACACGCTCATAATGAATTCCAGAGGAAGTGAAATCAACTACATTGAATATTTCTACTCTTCCTCTATCACATTAAAAAACTATATTCGAATTAGAGGTAGGCCACTTGAGAGCCATTTTCTTGGCTTTCAGATTGAATTTAGAAAATTTAAAAAATTGGGTGGTAGGAATTTCTCTAAAACTTAAGATATCATCACTTTTTTAACTTTGAAATATAAAGTTAAAAATTCTATAATACAGAAATAAAAAACATCCTGTAATTATTATTGTTTCATTATTAATTTAAAACTTATAGGCAAGATGATAACACCTAAGTTATAATTTGATTGATATGGAAGATATCTAGAACACCAACTTACAAACATTCCCATTATTTTTCCCTTAAAGGTTGGATCAAATAATACAGACTATCAAGCACTGTAGGACCTGAAAACATAAAAGAATCTAAAAACTCAACATGCTCTCTATCATTTTCCAGACAGGACAATAACCAGTGTAGTTTTGCCACAGAAATAGAAGTCCAAACTAACAAACAAACAAAAATATTGACTCAGACAATCATTTAGGCACTCTAATCCAGGGTTCCAGAACACCAAGAAACAGCTTCACAATGAGAGAATGACTGACTGATACAATCGTCTACTTGAGAAAGTCAAATGTCAGAAGATTTGTAATAACACAGTGATGAAATGGTTTTATTTGGACAAAAAAATGATTAGGAATAACCTGTCATCAGTACTAAACAGATAGATATAAGAGGAAAATGACACATTTGATTCCTTGTTTATTTTTCTAATTAATAGACTTTTTTTTTTTTTTTAAGATTTTTATTATTTGTTTGAGAGTGAGAGCTAAAGAGAGAGCCGGGGGAGGGGTGGTAGGAGAGGGAGAAGCAGACTCCTGCCTGAGCTGAGAACCTGACACAGGGAGCCCAACAAGGGGCCCCACGCGGGGCTCCACCCCAGGACCCTGATATCATGACCTGAGCCGAAGGCAGATGCCTAACCTACTGAACCACCCACATGCCCCAGACTTTGTCTTTTTAGAACAGCTATAGATTTGCAGGCATATTGCTCAGGGGGCACTGAAAGTTCCCCAAAAGATGCTTCTCCTGCACACGGTTTCCCCTGTTAGTAACATAACTGCTTTAGTGCAATACGTTTGTTACAATTAACAAACCAATATTGAGCACTTATTATAACTAAAGTCCATAGCTCACATTAAGGCTCATTCTTTGTCTCACACAGTTCCATGGATTTTGGAGTACGACTCCATTTTCTGGCTGCAACACAGTTTATTAATGCATTCACCTCTTGAAGGGCATCTTGATTATTTCCATGTTTTGACAATTATGATAAAACTGCTATTAACATTCTTGTGCAAATTTCTGTGTGTACACAAGATTTCAACTCAATTGGATAAATACCTAGGAGTGTGATTGCTGGATTGTACGGTAAGACTATGATCACAAAGGCCAAACATTTTAAGCCTTCCTTCTTTTTTAACTTAGACATTTCTATCATACAATAGGATTGAGGTTTTTGCAGGCCAGCAAATGCATTAAGTTTCTTTGTTCATGACAAAAGGTTAAAAAACACACACACAAAACTCTGCTTTAGAAAGGTATCATGGAATAGCCATCCTTTTCAGAGAAATCAAAGTTTAACTTTGAAGAAAAGAGATGTACATCTCTCTAAGTAAGCTTCAAGTATTAAATTCATTGAATTTATGAGCAACATGGATATTGTTCTTTAGTGGTCTGTTGTGAACCTAGTTTTTACTGAATTTCATTTATTTTAAGAGTAACATAGCAAACAAGAACAAGAAAGAGTGACAACTTGAAGAAATTCACATCCCTATTTTGGCTGAAATGGCTATAATGTTAAGACAGACAAATTACTTTTCTCTGGCTCTTCTTCTGGAAAAAAAATCAATCTTTATTCACTTTAATAATGTAGTTAAATCAAAATTAAAACAGCAGATCCAAAACTTCTAAACTTTTCTTTAGAGATTTTTTTTTATAAGTGTCTAAAACATAGGTATTTTGGCTTTCAAATAATAATATGCAAAATATTCAAAAAGGGGCATATATCTTAACATAGAAATTTTATTCTAAGGAATGTAGCCTAAGGTAATATTCAGAATTGTACACAAGACATGTGTACAGAAATATCCACAAAGGTACACTCACAAATACAGACAAGATAGAAAAATCCAAATGATCAAAAATAAGGGGTTGGTGGGGTGCCTGGGTGGCTCAGTGGGTTAAGGCCTCTGCCTTCGGCTCAGGTCATGATCCCAGGGTCCTGGAATCGAGCCCCGCATTGGGCTCTCTGCTCAGAGGGAGCCTGCTTCCTCCTCTCTCTCTCTCTGCCTGCTTCTCTGCCTACTTGTGATCTCTGTCAAATAAATAAATAAAATCTTTAAAAAAAAAAAAGGGGTTGGTGATTAAAATATATTATATCCATGTAACAAAACATGATGCCATAATAAAAAATCAGGTTGAGATGAAAATCATTGTTCCTTATTCTCTAGGGAACGTGGGCAGCCTTTCTGTTTGTCAGGGTTAGGATTCTCTCATTGTTCCAAGGAGGTGTAATAGGATTCCTGAGGCTCTTTGATCTGGAACTTGGCAAATAATCGCATTCTAATGGATAACCAAGCGCTATTATCCAACATTCATTTAGCATTTACTTATCAGGCACTTTCTCTGTGCTGGATTCATCTAAACAATAAAAACAATACACAAGTGAGTAAAGAAAACAAACAAACTCCCTATTTATAGGGAGCTTAAGTTAGAGTGTAAAATGAGGGGGTGGTGAGAGAGAATCAAGACAGACAATAAATACATAAGTAAAACCCCAAGACACTTTTCAACAACATGTGCTGTTTGAAAGAAAAATGAGGTCAAAGAAAGGGAAGGTGTGGACTAGACAGCTATTCAAAGGGAGTAGTCAGGAAAAACCACTTGAGGGATGACATTTGGGTTGAGAACTGGTAAAGATCAAAGAAATGAGCATTCCAGAGATGTTAACACAGTCAATAAGCCCTGAGTCAATAATGAGTTGGACATGTTCAAGAACAAAACAGAAAGAAGGAATATATAACTGACTCTTACTGAGCAGAAAGGTAAAATGATAGGAGGCGAATTTGGAGTGGAAGCTTGGAGCCAAATCATGTAGGGTCTTGTAAGTTATCTAAGGTGTAAGATAAGAAAGCAAAGGAGAGGAAAGATCAGAAAAGTTCTACGTCTGGGAGATAGGGCATGCGGTTCAATCCCGCCCCCAGTGTAGCACTGATGTATGTCAGGGGCAAGGTATGGACCAGGGGTCCAGGAAAACAAGGGACAAGTGTTGCCAGGAACATCAGAAGCATGCAGAAGCAAGAGGATCCATCCAAGACCCAAGGTCCGGGGGTGACGTACCAATGCAGATGATTTTATAGCAGAATTCCTTTCTTTGCCTATATTCAAAGCTATCACCTACAAATCAACCATAAATGATATTCTTAATGTATCTGCCATTCTTTCATTTACCCAATCAGGATGTGAGGACTCAATCCAACAAAAGCCTAGAGATAGGGTCCCAGTCCTCATACTTTACAGACCCCACTTTATTGCCACCATGTTACTTAGGCTGGGAAAGACAAACAGATACAAAGTATCAAAAATATGGAATGAGTAGTTACAGGCAGTTCTGATATTATATCGCTCTAGCGTTTTCCGAGTTTTCTGACATGACGTTTTATTTTGGTAATTATGGATAAAAGCTATTCAAAAATCAATGAATAAAGGAAGCCTTTTTACTTCTTTAACCTGGTCTATTATTATAAAAGCCTGGACATGCCATTATTATCAGTTGTATCAAAATACTGAAACACAGAAGAGATGTTAACAAATAAGGTAAAGAACATCATAAACCAAGACTGCACATGCAAAGACCAAATCCACTGTGTTCTGAACCACAACATTATAATATGTCCTTCCTAGTTCTCTCACTTGGTCCCAAGTGTGGTTACTAATAAAATACTTGTCTTAAAAATAAAAATGGACATGGTCATCAGTTTGAAGCCTTACCAATAGTCTGCTCCTCTAAAACTTCCAAACGAATCCAGAGAACAAGAAGAATACATACATATTAATGATACTAATGACGATGATTCCCTCAGTGTGGCTACGGCACAAGCCCAGTCAAATTATGCGGAGAGCCTGGTCAACAAAACCATCAGGACTTTATAAGACCCATTAATTTGAGAACTGAGCTTTACAAAGTCTGCCAAATCACAGTCACATTTCTCTGTCCTGCACTCAGGGACTCCTCAAAATGACATTTCCGAGCTGGAAACGCCATTGCTCGTAGCTAAATGAATATTCCCCTAAGCATTTGCTTTTCAAGATATGAGTTTCCAGGAACGAGACACCACCCACTGCCAGCTGGGTACGGATATAAATAAAAAGAAATTTACCCTTGGATAAGGAACCAAATTTTTTGTGTGTTTATGTATTTTAAACTTGGAGTTTCATCGTTTGTTTTTTTTTTAAGTTGTCCTTTTAGAAGTTATTCAGAAATATGTTAAAGAGTGAATGACTTGCCTACGTTTGCATTAATTAGGATTTTTTAAAAAAATGTTTAAGTTCAGTGAAGTTGGTGAGTGGCCAATGGTCAATCAGCTCATCTCGAAATGCCAATCTCTTGTGTCCATGTATATATTGTTCCATACTTTCCCCAGAAAACTTTTGTAATAAAAAAGATATGTTGCATTTTATGTGAAAATATTTTCAGTCACACGAAGTAAGTGTATCTTAAAATTTTCAAATGTTTTTAACAAGATGGTCAATAAAAGGTACTATTGCTATCATGAGAGAATCAATGACAAAGATGATAAGAGATGTTATACATATATACAATGTCAGTATAGAGATACAGATAGTGTGTTTATGTTTATAAAATCTATTGTCCTGTGAAGCAGTGATGTAATAGGTGTGCTCCAAATTCATTTTCTAGTTCAAATCAAAATTAGCTTATTAACATAAGTTTCCATCTTAACAGTAAATGCTGAAACAACTACAAGTACACACCTGTACATTTTTTCTTTAATTTTCTTTTCAAAAGGGTTTGAGAGGAGACAGAGGAAGGATTAAATCTGTCAGAGCAAAGACAGCACTAACAGAGGAAAGAAGCATCATCCTTCCTGGATATGGTCCTAGAAGCTTTGGGCCCACTGCAGTCTTTTTGCTCATTAGAGTCCTTTGAATATTTCTTATTCAACAAAACTTGCACAGGTTCCTACAAAGTATAAATATTCCTTAAGCATTATGTACATTTGGATGAATGACATTTAAAAGATGACAGTCTTAATCTCCTAGGAGCAACACTTCCATAATTGCTTGGTAATATTTTCAAAGGTACTTTATGTAACAGTAACTAGAACGAAATCATAACAGCATAGCTATGTGAGCAGCATAGCTCACTTTCCTTTCTTCCTGAAGCTTTGAAGGTTCTATGGAAATTTTCCGCATCCCTAGAAGTACTGCCAATTCAAAAAGTATTTATGGAGTATATACTGCATACATAAACCATATTACTAGCATTTGTCTCTCATCTTACAACTCAAAATATGATTCCATATACACAATCCAATTTGACCCTTGTAAGAAATATAAGACTTCAGATATGGCTGGAATTTCTTGAAAACTGTAAAGACATGAAGAGAAAAAAAATGTGTTTATTCACACACATATAACACAATTCTCTTATTACTTAGGTTGAACATCTGTTGCTGTATAAAGACTGACAAATAGCACGGAGATTTACAAATGGGAGGAGAATGCATTGAGTCCTACATGTTCTAAGAGCTACAGTCTATGCATAAGCCACTGAAAAGAGCTGAAGAGCCCTGCCTGGGTTTTCATAGACTCAAAGTTATGTAATTGTTATTTAGACTCCCAATACCAAATGAGATAATAAATGGTTGGACAGAAGACATTTTAAACCTCATAACTTAAAAGAGACTTAAGTTAGCTTTCTTAATGGATGACATATTTTTCAAAATGCCTTATTGCAAGTTACTTGATGGAGGAGATAATTCATAGCCAAGGATTCAACAGACAGTATGGAAATATTTCTATGACAGTAGATGCAACATAAGTCCACTCCAAGGGAAAATTATTCCCCACTAGTTATAGACAGATGTATTTTCTCCAGTTATAGAAATATGTTTTATTGGTAATTATTTTAAAAATGTGTGAGGACTTCTGCTTATGAGTGAGAAAACCTTCTACCCTAAAAGCTGGGTAATTTGCAACATCATGATTATTCTTGAGCTCCTAAGAAAGCTAAGATTACTAAACGATTTAAAATAATTAAAATTACACAAAGTATGTTTCCTCATACTGGAAATAAATTAATTTAGCTATCAATAACACAGTTCTAAATAGCCATAAGTCAAAATGGAAGTCAAAGGTGAAATTGGAACATCTTTAATTGAATGAAAATTAAAGTACAACCTATCAAAACTTGTGAGATGCAGTTCTTAGAGAAACATGTATAGCATTAAATTTTTATCTTAGAAAAATAAATCAGTGTCAAATTAATAATCAAGGATTCTACCTTAAGAAACTAGACCAAAGGATGAAAGAGAAAGAAACTAGACAAAGAGGAAATTAAATCCAAAGCAAACAGAAGGAAGGTAACAATAAAGATATGGGTAGAAATCAGTAAAACTATAATAGAGAAAAATCAATGAAACAAAAACCTTGTTCTTTAAAAATTATCAATAAAATTGACAAATTTCTAGTCACACTGAACAAAAAATTGCCAATATCAAGAATAAGAGATACATTACTAATGATAAGGAAAATGATAATAAAAACATATCATAAGTAAACTGATACCAATAATTTTGACAACTTAAGCGAAATGAACAAATCATTTGAAAAACAAAATGACAAAAGCTCATCTGGGAACAAATAAATAAGCTGAAAATCTCCATAGAAAATTTAAAAAGTTGAAAGTCTTCTCATAAAGAAAGCTTCGATTCAGAGGGCTTTACTGGTGAATTCTAAAGCAAAATTTGAGGAAGAAATAATACCAATTCTATACAAACTCTTTCAGAAATTTGAAGAGAAAACATTACCTGACTGAATCTATGAGGCCAATATTATTCAGAGACCAAAATCAGATAAAGACATATCCAAAAAGACTGCATATCCCATGTTTATGGATTAAAAGATTCACTAGTGTTATGATGTCAGTTTCCTCAAATTCAATTAAAGATTCAAGGCAATGAAAATCAAAATCCTAGCAGGTCTCTTTGCAAATATTTGCAAGCTGATTCTAAAACTTAAGTGACACAGCAAAATGCTAGAATGGCAGTTCTCAACCAGGGGACGTTTCCTTCCCAGGGGACATTTGGCAATGTCTGAAGACATTTTGGTGGTTACTCTTGGGGTAGGTGCTACTAGCATCTAGTGGGTAGAAGGTAGAGATGGGGCTAAACATCCTACAATGCCCAGGACAGCCTGCCATCGCCAAGAATTATCTGATGGAAAGTGTCAATAGTTTCACAGTTGAGAAGCCCTGGACCAGAATAGCCAAACAACTTTGAAAAAGAAGAACAACAATGATGTCTTATATTACCTCATGTTCACGTGATACTGACATAAAGGTGGATGTAGAGATTATAGAACAGAACAAAAAAAAAAAAAATCCAAAAACTAATCCATGTATATGACTAATTAATTTTTGGAAAGGGTACCAAGGCCTTCTTGACTTCCACTTCACATGATTTACAAAATTAACTTTAAACAGATCTTAGATCAAAATATAAATTCTAAATCTATAAAATTCTAAAGAAAAGATAGGAAAAAACCTCTGTGATCTTCATTTAGGCAAAATTTCTAAAATAGGATTCAGAAAGCACAAACCTAAAATAAAAATTAATAAATACAACTTCACCAAAATTAAAAAGAAAACGAAAAAATAACCTATGCTCTTTATAAGATACTCTCAAGAAAATTAAGACTACCTATAAACAGTAACAAAATATACATAAACACCTATGTGATTTATCATTTATCACTTGTATCCAAAATAGATAAATTAATCTTATAACTTAATACAAGACAAAAAATATAATAAAAATAGGCAAAATATTTGAACATTTCATAAATAAAGATATATATGTCAAATAAACATATAAAAAGATACTCAATGTCACTAGTCATTAGAGAAATACAAACAAAATTTGCAGGGAGGGGATTAAGAACACAGGGGCCCATAGAACCATTTTGGGGTCATGGGAATATTCTATATATTCATTGTGATGGGGACCCTGTATACATTTGTCAAAACTCATTGAAATGTACTCTAAAAAAGGTAAATTTTATGTTAACTGAGTAACCTAGACTAAGGAAGCAAACAAAAACGAGGTGTTGGTTTTAGAATCCAGATGTAGGAGAAATTAAAGCTCAAAACATTTTCAGTTCATCTCCATTGTGCTGTTTACAGCTTGGGGTCATAACAGTTGGGAGTTACAAAGAAAAGGATCTCAATATAAGGAAGTATTTGCTAACACCCCAAATGGAGCACGCTTCCTGAAGAGGATTTAGTGATGTGTTTCTTAACAAGTATTTTAATAACTGTAACAAAGAAAAAAAATCCCATGGTCAAAAAAACCTTGGTTTAAACAGTACTAAATATATATATATATATATATTTTTTTTTTGCAGATTCTACTAGAGCGTTTAATATGTACAACAAGGGATCCCTGAAAGGGATTGTAATATCGCCATGTAGTGCCAAGGTGGTGTTTTGGATGGCTGTGAGATTAAATGTCCTTTAAGGTTCTCTTCTAATGCTAAGACTCTTCACGTTAAAAAAAAGAAAGTATTCAACATCTGAGGCTGTGCTTATAAATAATCATCAGAAATATAAATTCTTAATAGCAAGGACTTGTAGCATCCACAGTGGCAGGGACAAAAGGTTCTATTTCTTTCCTGTTCCTTATGACACAATGAAAAGCAGTAAATATTGACTGACTTAGAAATGAATAAAAGTTCCATCAATATGTAAACAAACCAAACACTGAAACAAAGTTGTATTGAAAGATCGCGTGGTATAGAATGCACTGTTCTTGCTAGCTTTCCCAAAACATGCTTGCTGTTATATAAACTGTCTGCGTTCTCAGCACTGTTTGACTTTGAAAACATGGAAATGAATCCACTTGACTCAGTGTGAAGAGACACATTTCAGGGAGGAAATCTCATTATTTCTTGCTCCTCCAATACCTGTGCTGGTAATCACACTCTTGTAGTTTCTACACCACCACTTTCGGGGCTGGGGAGGAGTGGAGGGACTGCTGCCGGTAATGAGCTCCAACAGAGATAAGATTCCAACTTCCAATTATATAACATAGAGAAACATCTTTTCTGAAATAGCAAAGATCTATTAAATCCTAATAAATTGTTTTTGATATTCAGCATTTAATAAACCTAAGTGAAAGCAGAGAGAAAGACGTTTTTTCCTGTTTATAACTTGCGCTAGGAGAATTATTGGGTAGCGTCTGTGATTCTGTTTACTGCTGGCAAACATGATGGTAGAATTCATCAGTATGCAGGACAAGTCACACCCATACATTTATGTATACAACTGTCATTCTGGTCTTGGGGAAAGAATGCCATTAATGAACCTTATTGCATTTAAATGTTATAGGACTACAAATCAATTCAGGGAGATATTGCCCCTAAAAATAAGGTCTGCTGTAGTCCCTGCCATAAGATTCTTTGTGGTGAATATAAAAGAGGCAGTGGAAAACGCACTTGAAGGAGAATGGAAATACTTAAGAAAGACGTGTCAAGAAGATCCAATATACATAGTATACAAGAACTCAAGACTAGAAAAGACCTCTAAATGTTTATCTTTACTTGATGATAACACTTTGTCTGATCTAAATACCTTTGGTCTTTTATCTCATGTAATTCTTTGTTCTTTCATATACTTATTTAAAATTATTAATTGGGCATCTAGAATATGTTAGGCCTTTTTTTTTTAAACCCTAGGATGAAGAGATATATCAAGGACAAAGACCCTATAATAGTTCAATGCAAAAACAAAAAGCCAAAGCAAAATACTATCCCAAAACACAATCTCTGTCCAATATACCCACTCAGCTTCAGTTTCTACTAAACACACCCTTTTCATTCACACACATTCTAGAATGAAATCGAGTTACTAATTTTAAAGGAGACTCCTACGTGGTCTTACATATGCCAGGAAAGACATGTCAGAGCACCATTGGTTAATTTGTGCCACTTTTTACCAAGTACCAAGGTTGTTTTAACAGTAGTGTTATAGGAGACCTGTGTACTTTTTTATGAAGGATGGATGGATGAATGGATGGATGGATGGGTAGAAGGAAAGAAGGAAGGAGGAAGGACGGTAGGCAAGAAAGAGGGAGAAAGGAATTAAATACTCCAAATCCTAGGGAGGATTGAAGTTCTGAAACCATTATTAGTATAACTTCCAAATACAATGAAAAGAATAAATTTTTCTTATTTTTTCCAATTATTGTTATTTTAATTGAACTATAGCTGACACACATTGTAACATTAGCTTTAGGTGCTCACCACAAGGGTAACTACCATCTGTTGTCACCACACAGCACTATTATAACACCATTGACAATACTGTCTATGCTGTACCTTTTATTCCTGTAACTTATTCATTCTATAACTAGAATGAATTTTAAGATAATTTTCATAAAAACACACAGCACCTATTAAAAAATGGAGTGTAAGAGCAAACATACATATATTTAATTTTTTTCTTTTCCATCCAGAAAGCATCAATGGTTCTGGAAATAAAGTTTATCACAGCCTAATGATCTCTTAACATGTTTCAATTGATCAAATATAGTCAAGTGTTTTGAAGTTGTTTAAATATTGGATTACTCTTTCTTTTATTTGCTAATTCTTTTGACAAATATTTACTGAACATTTTACTAAATTACAGACAAGGTGGTAGGGTCAGGGAGGATGATGTGCAAAATTCGACTCAACTCTTGATTATGTGGGGCTTATAATCAGATGTAGAAGATAAACATAATAAATACATATAAGATTGTACATATAAGATTGTAATTGCAATCAGAGTTATTAAAAAGTTTATGCCAGATTACGAGAGAGACCTGTCCTTTCTTTTATCATTTTTTCAAGAAGAAAAAAATACATTGGCAATTAACAGAATATTAGAAATTCATAAAATTTCTTTCTATGATGGTGAGACTATCTTCCTTACACCCCGTAGATCATCATCTAAATAATAAAGTAAGCGGCCTTCACACTTCAGTTAAACTGCAGACTCTGGTGAGTTCAAGAAACAGTAACAGCAATCCCACTGTTTTAGAGACATAGGCATAAAATCTCTGTGCTGAAACACTGAACTTGTCTCAAATATAAATGCCAATTATTTACCTCTCTGAATTATCAAGAATGAATTAGCCACAGATTTGATTTTACGGTTTCCTTCCTAAATTTAGATCTTCTGTGCTAACATACACATTATTTTATGAATAATTCTAAGTCTTATGGCAAAGAAGCAGCTTTCCCCAGGTAAGTTTATACTGTATATGCAACTCCTATAGCAAGCACATCAATAAAACGGACTCGCTGAGGCAAAACACGCACATCAAATTCCCCTGAGTCGGTGACAAAGTAGACAGGTATGCAGAAACTACTGAATTATAAATGCTATGGTTCAATTCCTAAGCTATTGACCAAAAGGAGAAGGCCAGTGTACTGGCTGGCTAGTGATGGCTGAATTGTATTATCTGCTGATATTTTCTCGTAGGGGAAAAGCCTCTGATAACCCTCTCTATTATCTCAACACTTGTAGCATCATCTCATAGGTACAGTTACAACATAAAGGAGCACCTCTATGATGTTTGGTGGTTTTAAGAGGAAGATTACCTAGAGTCCTTAACTTATTTGATGAATCATAATGCCAGAACCATCAAAAGTTTTTCTCTTTCCTAGCGAATGTTCCCTTGAACAATCCACGAAAGGTCAGCATGCTAGGCCATTAACTCTCCCTTTCTCCCTTATCAATTATCACAAAACATAAGTGTCTTAACTCGCCGTGCATACACATCCAATAATTCTCTTTAATGGTAATGAAAGTTCAATACATTAATCATAAAGATAATTCAAGAGACATGAGTTGAAGCACTTTTTAAATCAATCTGGGACATTTTTTGCAACATAAGTCTAGATTTACATTCAGATACCTGTTCAACTAGAAAATGTGGCAGATTTTTAAAAATATGTTTTTCTTGCCAACTATCTCTCTGTATTACAGATCAGCCGGCAAGTTGCCTTTTAAATTGTCAAAGGGTTAGTTGGCTATCTGTGATGAAATCTGACATAGAAACACTTTCCATCTCTCCTCAAAGATGTTACAGACAACTTACCAAATATTAATATTCCTGAGATCTTAACTGTTGCAACTGTATCCAGCAGGCAATCAAGTAAATTTCTCCTACTAATGCATTTTTAAACATTGGTTAAAACTTGAGACATGTGTCACAAAATATCAAAGTGAAAACTAAGAAAGGTATGTAATATTAAATGTTGCTACAACCACAATTCATGTCGTAGTGACTTCTGAAACCTGACCCTTTGGTTTTATGAACCTTTCAATAAGTTCTGTAGAGAATATTAAATACAGAAAATTTTAAAGATTTCTGCACATTTTTACATGGACACTCCACAGCTACACTGTGTACAACCCAGACATACATTTTCCTGACTCATCTTTTTTTAAAGAGAATCTAAACTAAATCCATTTTGGAAAATTAGAACAAATCTCAGATCATCAAAAGCTTGAAATAATTTTGGACTCATTAACATAGTAAGAATAGATTTTTGTATACTTAAATCACTAGAAAAGACAAATCACAAAATTGCAATCTCTTGAAAATACTTTAAAATCACCATTACAGTTCTGATAGAATCACAACAGAATCCATCAGATTGTTGCCAAAACAGAAATATTTTTTGTTGTCAAATCATACCCTCTCCTTAAAAAAAAAAAAGGAAACCATACCCTCTCTTGCCAGCTAGAATCAGGAAATGTTTACAGCAACCTAGCGCTATCACGAGAAAGGACCATAGATTTCATGCACATAAAGAGAAGTAGATTCCTCAAGGAAGTCCTAGATGTCAGTTGTCCTACCACAAACTGTAAAAGATATGGCACGAAGCTTTCATGAATACAGTGGTTTCCTAATCCACAGCACCATCGGAAGTCACAGGTGATAACATATAAAGATCTGTTGATGATTAATACTTACCTTTTAGCTAGAAATATCTATTAATGAATAAACCTTTGGTAAATGTGTAAGTCTGAGATTCTTCCTGACCTATAAGTTAATTTTTTGGGGGGAAACCCTAAGGATAGAGTCAAAAGTAGAATTCACTAAGATTTCTTGACTGGTTACTTCATCTTTATACAGGAGCACACTCCCATCCACCTCAAAACCACCCCTGTTTCCACATCTCGGGGGAGGATTAATTTCTATAAGGGCCATTGAAAATTTTCAGCCTAAGCTTTGCATATGATAAAGGGGCATTATCTAGGAGCTCAGTACTACATTCGAGTTTAGTACAAAAATCAGGAAACATTCTGAGAATTGGTAATATCGGGACTAGCACCAAATGAAAAATATATCACAACATCTTAATTCTTCTCATTTTTCATTCTTTACTCACTGAACTACTTAAGACAAGAATGTAAGTGAATATATTACACAAAATACATGTGTCAGATAGGAGCCAGACAAAAGAATTTGCCAGAAGGTTGGCAATGATCATCCAATAAAAATAATCAGAAAACAACAATGGCGGCAATCCCACTCAGAGCTGTAACCAAGAAACAAAACATTTTAATGTTACTATCTGTGTTTTGCCATTCATTCTTGGATGTTATATACTACTTCTCTTCCAAAGGTTTCCAACTATCTGTGATTCAAAACTAATGTCAGGCATGCTGATTTTAATTTGAAGGGCAGAGGGAAGGGAGAGAGAAAACTTCAGAGATTACCTTGTTCACTAAAAGCATCTCTGTTATTTCGCTTCTTTTTTAGGGAAACACCCCTGGATCTCTTCAGAAATCAAAATACAGACTAAAAATAGGACATCCTAAAAATGTGTGCCAGGTGTATCATATCTAGGGCTTTTCTCACCCCGGGGTATTTGCCAACTCCTACTTGACACATCCCAAATATTTTTAGCACTTCAAAGTCTCTTACTTATTGCTGGCACAGCTGGAAGCTAAAAATACTCACACTGTATAATGCTACTTAAAAAGTCAAAGATTATTTTTCCAAGTATCATTTATGCAGAATATGTTCTCATAATGGGAGCTCAGGTAGAAGCAGTTTAGCTGAGAATGGAGAGGGTCAGAACAAGGAGGCCAAGTACAGTAGAGACCATTCTACAGAAATGATTAGGTGGACAGGACTCATTTAGCTACCTTTTCAAATGAATCCTAATGACTGGGTAGCCTAGTACAGCTAGAGCTGACCCAGCAGCTTGGAGATCTACAGATGGGTAATGGTAATAGGGATGAAGTTTGGTAGGAGCTATGCGGGACACAGTAATGGATTAAAGCAGGGTTCAGGGAGGGGAAATAAAAGCTCGTGGGAGACTGGTCCCTGACATAATTCCATTATGAGAAGAATAACGCAAGTACAGCAAAAATGTAAATGCATGGTCGTTTAAGGACAACGTTCGGACAAGGTACCGTTTCTAATACTATAAATGTGGAGGTAATGAAGGTCTGATTGTGAAGCCATCAAAGGGGGCAAAAGTCACCAGGAAATATATGTGCTTGAAAGAGAAATGGTGGTCACTTGGGAAAGGACTAGAAACTAATTACCGGAAACTGTAATATCCAGATCACAGAAAGAACCAGGGAAAGAGGAGGAGATGGAGAAATTCTGCAGCCAGGGAACTTGCATTCTGTAACAGGACTTGTGTCAAGGCCAGGGACAAGGTAATTCTGATTATCAGGCTGCCTATGAGATGAGAAAGACCTAGGGTCATGGATTCCAGCAGTTCTCTGCATATTCTTTAAGACTCCAGTGAGCATGGCGCCTTGGCACATCGACAAGGTGATGCTCCTCTCCACATATAGGAAGGATTGAACAAAATCCTCTCTGGGTTTAAACCACAATATCATTTTCTAGTACAAGCACTGCCATTTGTTCCTTTAATAAGGTGAGTCAGACCTCAGAAATACATTTGAGTTTCACAGCCCTGTTTTGACCAAATATGTTTATTTCTATATGGAATTTAATCAAAGTCATTAACAGCACTTGAACCTACAGAACGAGTATTCACTGGCCGCTGTTGGATGCTTGCTTTGAATAGGACAGTTTCGAAAGCTGGCTCTGACTGACCACATCCAGATGATAAATTCTCAAAATTCTGAATAACAAATCTGTCAATGTGGGCATAGCTTTCATGATTGGGGCACACCTGGGAATACAGGAACATATCCAACAGGATCTTGAAGGGCCTAGTTCCTCTTCAGTCAGCTGCCAGGATATGTTGAGTGGCCACTCGCTTTTTTCATTCTTTTGGGGAGACCTGCACTTGGGTAACAAACCACAAAGCAGCTGTTTCTTCCTTTTTTTTTTTCTGGGCAGCCATCAAGCCTGGATCTGTAATTTAGTAGAAACTAAGACATGAGAATAAAACCGAATGTATTTTCATTTTTTTTCTTTTTAATGAAATCAGAGACAGAAATGTTTAGCAACAATGCAAGGTCTATATAAATGAGAGTTCGTGTTATCTTCGATTGGTATCACAGGGAATTCTGAAGCAGAAGTAAGAAAATCACCCAGCGGTGGTATCATGGACATTTCAACGTTGGACAAGCAGGGAGATGAATGAGGAAATGGCAGCTAATGAAGAATGGGGCATACTATTACTCTCTTCCCACCTCCAATGAGGACTTTGTAAAGAACTCAGAGGATGTGGATAATTTCTTTGGCTTTGAATAAAAGAATGGAGCAAATACATCTGCCCCAGTTTCCCCTGAACTTGGTGACTGAAATCCCAGATGGTCTTCACTCTTTTCCTCAAGCCGTGCCTTCACCAGCTTAAGGGGGACTTCCGCTAGCTCTCGGGAATGCAGCGAAGAGTTTGACACTGTCACATGCCGCCATTGTCACAGGAATTCCTACTTGCTCTCTCTATAGAACGGGGTTTCTGCTTTAAATTTTTGGCCCAGGAAACCCCTTTCTTGCCAGGATCTGACTCCAGTCTCTAAGACGGTCCCTTCACCGTCTGTTTCGATTTCCCATACCAGGCTTTCTCTTTCACTCTGCCTGATAGGGATTGTGCCACGATTGTGAAGGTCACTTACAATCACGGTCTTATTCTGATTTTAGTCTTTTCTATCTTCAGGGCTTTCCATTCTATATACCATGCTTTGCCTTGCCTGCTGGATCGGAATCCTTGCCGTTGACACATGACCGTTCTCAGCTCACTTAGCCCGTCCCTTCTTCTCTGGGCGTTCAATGGCACAGCTGGTCCTGTAGGATTAGCTGCTGCAGCCAGATGGAATAATCCTCAGCTCTGAGAAGGGCATTCAGCAATGATTTTTTTTTCTCTTTTCTATTATCCTTGTGGGTTTTAATTAATTAATTTATTTATTTTTACGTTCCGAGTACCTCGTCTCCAATTATAATAACATAGAGGCCATTCTTAACTCGAATATGGGTTCTTCACAGAACGGTCACTCAGGAATGCATTTTTCTCTCAGAAACAATGCTTTAATTAGTAATTATATCATATTCTCAATTTATTATGTACTAACCAAAACATTTAACCCCTCAGGGAACTAAACTGTAAGTATCAAGGGATACTGCAGAAGATTCCTGGTTGTATCATTAGTGTCCCAAGCGGCCATATACTTTTCCTTTTATTCATAACCCCTTGGAAGCTATGCTGTGCTCAGGTGCTAGAGCTGCCCCCACAACATGCTATGTGTAAGAGTGACAAAGCCTCCTTGGCCATCCACATGAGAAAAATTGGAGTCACCGAGAATGAGGTCATATAGAGCTGCAGGCCCGTGGTTTACACGCAACAAAAGAGCAGGCATGTGGTAGTGTATCAGTTTGCCCACGCAGCTATAACAGAATGGCACAGCCCGAGTGGCTGGAGCTACAGAAATTCACGTTCTTAAGAGTTCCGGAGGCTAGAAGTCCCAAGATCTGAGGTGCTGGGGGTTAGGACTTGAACACATGGATTTAGGGGGACATAATTCAGCCCACCACAGGTAGGAAGCACCAGTCTCCTCACAGATAGCACAGGCCCTGGTATGGCAGGATCCATGTGTAAGTCACATGTAAGTGATGATGATGTCAGAAAAGAGCAGTGACCAAGTTACCCGTGCTTACCTATTTATTGCTAAAAACGTTACTTATGTGAATCAGAATAAAACAATAATAATAAACAATAATTCACAGGCAGAACATAGGTAACTAATGGTAAGTAGTACCTATATCACAATACACAGGATTTGGGGAAAAGAAGTGTTTTAACCAAATTCAGACCTAAAGCATAGTCCTAGATCAGTTTTATTACAAGTTACTTGAAAGATTCAGTGACTTCTAGACATTGTTTAAAATCATAGGTATCATCAATCAAGATAAAAAAAATAATTGACTCATCAAATCAAAAGTATTTATTGTGCAAGTCAGGGTTTCAGATGCTGGTTGCATAGCAGTGGACAACACAAAGACATTCTTGTTCTCAGGGAGATTGTTGGGTAACAGAAGAGATCATGAGCAGAAAGGTACATATGGATTCAAAGTAATGAGAAATATTATTTCTATGAATAAAAATAAAGTTGAATGTGGAGATAGATTTACAATAGTTTTACTTTTGTCCCAAATAAATGAGGGAGCACTCTATAGAAGAGTCTTCTGGGTAGAGGGTTTAGTGGGTGCGAAGGCTTGGTTGTTTGAGGAACAGCCAGGCAATGACACAAGTGTGACCTGGAAGTTGGGAAGACACAACCAAGCAGAGGTAGATGATGCTTTATGATGTAAGGACATACAGGGGGAAAAGATCTTTGCTAAGCATGTAACAAATAAATGGTTGGTGCTTATAGTACCTAAAGAGCCCCTATAAGATGATGAGAAAAATACAAACGAAGGCATAAGAATAGGGCAAGTCAGAGACAGGGAAATCTCATAGGTCAATGAAAATATCTCTAAGATATCAAGCAGATAAAAAACTGCAAATTCAAACAGTAACTGGATATGATAGTTTTTCACAAATCAGATTATTTTAGAAAATGAGGGAAGAACAGAGAAGAAATGACAATATTCAGAATGGCAAGAATGCATGTAATGGACAATCTCATGAATGACTGCCGCGTTTACAAATCACTTTAGCCATTTTTGAAGACAATCCAGCAATCAATTCTTGAGAATTTATGTTAGAGGAAAAAGCGTACGATACTCCATTTTATATTTGTCTATCTTATTTCTGTATGCTTGTATGAGGATAGACTAAGGTTGAAGGACGCACACCATACTGATAATACTTATTGCCTCAGAAGGAAAATGAGGAAGATGATAAAATTTATCACTATTATTTTTTTAAGTTTTTATTTAAATTCCAGCTAGTAAACATATAGTGTTATATTAGTTTCAGGAGTATGATGTAGTGATTTAGCATTTCCTTATACAACCCTGTGTTCATCACAAGTGCCCTCCTTATTCCCCATCACCTATTTAACTCAGCTCCCATCCAACTCCCCTCCATCAGTTCGTTCTCTATTAAGAGTTTGTTTCTCTCTTTGCCTCTCTCTTTTATCCCCTGCTATGCTCATATGTTTTGGTTCTTAAATGCCACATGAGTGAAATCATATGGTATTTGTCTTTGACTGACTTATTTCACTTCGCATAAAACTCAACACCAAAAAATGAATAATCCAGTTTAAAAATGGGCAGAAGACACGACTAGACATTTTTCCAAAGAAGACATACAGTTGGCCAACAGACGCATGAAAAGATGCTCAACATCACTGATCATCAGGGAAATGCAAATCAGAAGTGCAATGAGAGATCTCCTCACACCTGTCAGAAAGGCTAAAATCAGCATCAGAAGAAACAGGTGTTGGTGAGGATGCAGAGAAAGGGGCACCCTCTTCCACTATTAGTGGGAAAGCAAACTAGTGCAGCCACTCTGGAAAATAGTCTGAAGGTTTCTCAAAAAGTTAAAGATAGAACTACTCTATGATCCAACAATTGAACTACTAAGTATTTACCCAAAGAATACGAAAGTACTAATTCAAAGGGATACACGCGCCCCAAAGTTTATAGCAACACTGTCTATAATAGCCAATATATGGAAACAGTCCAAGTGTCCATTGACTGATGAATGGATAAAGAAGATATGGTATGTATACACAAAGGAATACTACTCAGCCACAAAAAGGAATGAAAGCTTGCCATAGTCAATGACTTGGATGGAGCTAGAGAGTATTATGATAATCACTATTATTTTTATATAAAAGAAAAATACGTATTCCCGAGACATTTGCACTAAATCATACCCTTTAAAGACACTTAAGAAAGGAAACATTTCAACTGCATTTTTGTCTCCATAGCACCATATAACTGATTGAACTTTGCAGCAAATTGATCATTTTGAACAAGTTAAACGAGCTATTTTGTCTTAGACAAATGCAACCATAATTATGTAAATATAAAAGAGGGTTACATGGAAGATTTTTCTACTTATTCTGACAGCAGAAAAATTACAATTGTTCATAATGGACCACTGTGAATCTAGTTTTTTAAATAAAATCCATCAATAAGCAGAGTTTAACATGAAAATGGACTTAATAGTATCTCGATCCACTAGTGGGAAATTATTATCAGGCAGTCCTGTGGCATAGAGCCAAGGCAGCATTATAGAAGTCTATATGGTCTCTTACACACAAACATAGTAATGAACACATTCTCTCTCTCAGATCTCTGTATGATGTAAGTCAACTCATGTCATCCATGATCCTTTAACAGAAAGTCTACATCCATCTTATATTTGTTTTCAGATAAAGTAATGAGATTTCTAATATGCTGAGCCTTGTAATTAAATGAGAATATAGGGGCACCTGGTGGCTCAGTTGGCTGAGCATCTGCCTTCGGCTCAGGTCATGATCTCCAGGTCCTGGGACTGAGCCCCAGGCTCTCTTTTCTCTCTCAAATAAATAAATAGAATCTTTCTAAATAAATGAGAGTATAAGATGATGATGGACAGGAAAACTATGACATGTAAAATGTATCTCTGTTCATTATTTTGTTTTCAGTAAGTACTTTATCTATTAGAATTAGATGTGGTTTAAATCCGCAATTTTATATGTCCTTTATTGATACTCAAATATTTTTTCTTTCCAATTTCAGAACCATGAGATGGATAATTTACATCTTATTTATTAGAAGGCCATAAATTGAAATACTTTTTTCCTCAAAGTATAATTGAAAACAAAAGAAATGCAGCATTTAATTTTGGCCTTTTTAATCAATCCACCCCTACATGAAAATCACAATTGTGTAACACTGATTGATGTCACATTGGTGGTCATAAGGATCACGTACATCCTTCACAAACTATACAATATATTTACCTATGAGGCAAATCAGAAAAAAAAATTAATAAAAATTAAAATAAGGGCTAATTTTTTGCAAGATTTAAGAAATACTACTTTTGGTACCTAAATGTCGTTTTATAAATATATATGTTATACCTATGAATTACACAGCTAACTCTCTCAGCATCTTCTCATAATAATTCTAGAAATGCAATGGTCTAGTGAACACTGACCCTGACTGTCCTTATAAAAAGTAAAGTTTCAAGGGCTAGACTGACTTCAGAATTGAGAGTTGTGATGACCACAGCATGAAGTGAAAGGGACAGGGTTTCTCGTAGCTAAAATCCAAGGGAGAACCACTTTCAGATCATCCTATCTAACTGAGAAATAGGACAGTCTCTAGGAACAAGTGCTGATAAACTCTTCCAGGGGCAAAAAAACAATAGTGAGTTCTAAATGCACATCTCATGCTATGCTTCCAATATTAATCTTAACATCCAAACAGACAGTCACAGGATAGGAAGAACAGACAGGGTGAATAGAATGAGAGAAGGCAGGTTGACCTGGTCTAATTCTCTAGTAAACAGGCTGATAACCATCCTCCCCAGAAACAAACAAATAACCTGTTAGTTAGAGATTCCTGATCCATTAAAGTCTTTTGGTATGTGGTCCATGGTTTGGGATATCTAGATTCCTTCTAGGAAACAAACCTAGTATCTATGGATTTATGGAGTATGGTTCCTTAAAATGTCACACAAGCTATACAATTATTTACATATAAAAGTGAGATGTTTCATTGTTTAAAAGGTTCTCTGATGAATGAAGTAACCTACATGCCTTGCATAGATAGATCTTCTATTATTATGGGCTCAAAGGTGCTTCTCATGGGAAAAGGAAGAATCTTAAGAGCTAATCAAGGAGTCTTAGAGACCTCCAGGATTTGCCCATTTCTCTTCATTGTTTATATCATATAAATTATTAGTAAACCTTAATATTTGACTTGACCATCTAGTTCTGTGTTAAATTATTCCTCCTCTTCCACCAGCTTTATATTTCCCTCTCCATCTATCCTTACCTTATCCATCTACCAGGTCTTAAGCATCACTTATCCCCTATCCCTCCATCACCCCACCTCATATTCACCCTTCTCCAACATAAGAGATTCTTAACATTGTATAGCCAAAATGGTCTTGGTGACAATCTCATGCAGTTTTCTTTTTTTATTGATGAGGATACTGATCCCCAGAAAAATTATGTGAACTATAATGATAATTTCAAGTTCAGGGCTTCTCAGGTGATACTGTAGCTCTTGCTAACCACGAACTGTGAGGATTTATTCTCTGTTGATTTGGTTGGTATCCAAATAGTTACATGTCTCATGTGTTTACGCTATAGAGTCTTATCATATGAGGACTACATCTATTTTAATTGTTCTCACAATTACATATCTATAATAAAATGCTCAATAAACAGACATGAATGAATAAGTAATTTTCTGTATCTATACGATGAGTTTTGTACTAGACTATGGCCTATGTATTTAAATCATCGTCAAAATCCCCTAGTAATTTCAATTAAAGTTCAGCTTTCCAGTTTTTCCTTTCCAGCTTCCTTCTCCTACTTGCAACATCCATACTCACGTCCTCCAAATAGATACAGATTCAACAGATTTACGGTAGAGCCTGAAACTGTTTTATCTTATAATACCTCAGGATATTCTGATGCTGAACTAGGTTTAAAAGCAAATGAATGGGATGATTCAGTAAATTGACTTCTAAGTCTAAATTTAAGATTTAACTAATCTACTTATAGAAGAAATTATTCTCTAATGTAGGCTTTATTCTACACTACATGTATTTGTAAAATGTGTTTCACTCATGAGGCTCTTCAGAGAAGTTGGTATAAAAATTTTTGATTACAAATAAAACTTAAATGTGCATGTCCCACTGGAAATAGATTAGAGGCCTCATCTATATATAATATATTTGCTTTAGGATTTATAGTAAGAGATGTAATATAAATCATTGTTATGTTGTATTCAGGGGAAGAATTAAATGTTTTTCCTAAAGGATATATGTTATGCTTGTTTCCTCTTTCCTAATCTGCTGTATGTAGGGTCGGAGGGGGTTTGATCTTTGGCCTATTGGGACATACGAAGTATATTTCCTGTAAGAATGTTGTTCAACATTTATTAAAATTATAGTTTCCTCTTTATTAGGCCCATAAGAGAAATATCTCTTATGTTTCAGTATTTCTGGATAACTGGTTTGTTTTTATCTAATGAGTAGAGTAAAACATCTCCTCTTGTTTCTTATTCACATTGCTCCCTAGAGAGCTGAAAGTCAAATTTAAGGCTCACCTCTAGCAAAAGTAAGCGCTTTACAACACGCATTTCTTTTGCTAACTTCCCTCCTTGCTTCAGTTTTAATTCTTGTAACCACATCCTTGTCTCCCCTAGATTTCCTCATGTACTTACCTTTTCTCATTTAGTAGATATAGTTTTGCATACTGCCTTGAATACTTTTTAGAACAGTACAAGGACAAATAATTTCATAGTTACATGAATGCATTTATTGCAAAAGGCTATTGGATACCGTATCTGAAAACAAACGTGTGGTTCAGCGGTCACAATGGACTGCAGTCTGGCTCATTTGTATGTCAGAACACTGACCTCCCTTACCAGATCAAAATGAGGCTATAGCCATATGGCACACAAACTTGAAAGTTACTAGGTGAATATCAGTAGTAATGTTATATTGCAGTAACAATCCTTAATGTGATTCCAGTACGTACAATTAATACCATAAAACCAGGAGCTAATTTCCACCCAAATTACTACTAGTCCTTCTGAAGTATTATTAATACACTTTTATAGACGGTACTTTCTAAATTCCAGGACAATGATTAAGGAAGGTCCTGATTTATGATTATTTTTTAAATAGTTCTATATTTTAAAGTTCTTTTAAAAGCCTTCCATGTTAACTTCAGTACTCATGGTAGTTGTCTTTTAGTGTTAAGAAATAGTGCTATCCTTTATGATGCTTGGATTGTATTTATCTAAAGTTCTTTCTACATCTGTCAGGCTTCCCTCATAACATGCAGGCTCAGAGCTCTTGGATGTTTTCTTTTTTGAACTGCTTTGAAGGATAGACCTTCACCTTTGGTGGGTTCTGTACTTAACACATGTCTGAGTACAGATTCAACTACTTTTCTTCTCTACTGATCTGTGTAATGATTAGGATATAGGAGGTCATGACTCACATTTAGAATCAGGCTTGTCTCAGAATTTAGGCTGTTAATCAGAATTATTATACTAGGGAAATCTATTACTTTTACAGTTTAAGTAATGCCACGGTAGAAATGTATCTGGATCACAGATTTTGAGTCAGCTTAGGACCAGATTTACGTGACACAAGAGGCAGACTATCCTAAAACCACTTTCATTCAATTTTCAAATTTTGGAGTCACAGGAACAAAAACAGAGCTACTTGTGAGCCAATTTAACAAGTTTTTTAAAAATGTAACTCATTCTCCTGCCTTGTATAGACTTAACATATTCTTAAATTTTAGACTAACAGAGAGTGCTGTGTTTGAAGGGGACCAAATGGGTGCTAACACGTCCTGCTTTAAGAATACTGTCCTTTTCAGTATATAAGATATCAGCACTCCTTTGTTCCAGAGTACAACATTCTTCTCTGGTTAACAACTGAACCTAACTTCCATTTTCTCGTGCATCATTAAAATGTCTTTTCCTCTCTATTTCAATGAATGAATTTGTTTAATATTACCAATAAGTAAATCCTAATTGTCTAAAGATTTTTATTTCATTACACTTCTTTATGAGCAATTATGGTTTAAAAATATCAACAGTTTGTAAGAATAATATCTTTTCCAAGACTCTTCAAGCGCAGAAAGAAGGATCTAGAAATACCCTTATAATGATAACGCCACAGTTATATTTCCACATGAAGCACTAAAGTGAAAGATAACACATCCACCCATAGATCATAGATATCACTGAGTTTTGAAAGCTGAGCAATATTAAGTACCCCCCAAAATTAAGCATTATTTTAACTAACTTTTCACAGCCCAAGTCAACTGAAAATTTCCATTCCTATGTTTGCCTTTTGCTGAGTCTCATATATTCCTTTGATGTGTTTCAATTGCTTTCCATAAGAAATATAGTCAGAGCATTCACTATAAAAATAGATGTATATCATCCAAGCTCACGGAGAAACACTTGTTTTACTACTGAATAAGGAGGAATCTATATTTTCTCCCTAGACCTTAGACACTGAAGCCATGAAGCATTTTACTGAAATAAAAATTCATCTTGATTTATCAATATATGTATAACCAGTCTAACTCCCACTCTGGAAATGCAATGTCAGGAACATGGTCTCATTAATTACATTGACTTTTGGATGTGAAGAGACATGAATGACACTGTACAGTTCATTTTTCATAATGAGATTTTAAATCTTATTGCACCATTTTATTGCAATGTAAACATTTTCTTTAATTGTTGAAAACTGAACTAAGAATCCAGTGAAACCAAACACTCTTATTTCTCAACTCTGCTCAGCAAATACAGCAATAACTCATTGAAAGAATCATTATGAAATGTAATGTAACAGATACCCCTTGAATGACTGAGCCAGTGGTGCTCCTGAATTTTGATTGATAGTAAGAGATTCTGAAATCTCCTCACCGAAAAAACCACAAATACAATTGCTTATATAATTCAAACACTGCTAGTAATTCTAATATTCTATACTTCTTTAAAAGCACATGCCAATGGATTCTCACATTTCTTTAAAAGGATTTACTGGACTATGAAACCCGAACTAAGGTTCCCTAAACGCTTATCTTGTCCTTTCTGCACCACATTATTACCACAGCTGATGGCTTATCTTGCTGAGTTTCAAAATGCACTAAGTGAAGAGAAATTCTATTATCTTTCCAAGAGAAATTATTCTTTTATTACTCAAGTTCCATTACCACAGTAGTTTTTGCTGATAATAATGCCAATGTATTTCTTACCTTAATTTATTTTTATTATTTTGAGGTAAATCTCAAATTAATCATTCCTTTCCTTAAATGGTACTTTCCTCTCAATCAGATATTGACTCATTTTGAATTCTCCTACCCATTTCCTGACCCATGCATTCTGAACAACTCTCATCTTTAAATCATCTCTGGATTTCTTTCAATTTGCTTATGAATTTCTTCCAATTAAAAAATAAAAGAGGGCGGAAGAACTGGCAGCAGGTTTTCAGAGCAATATCCCCAAATCCTGTGGCAAGGATCTACCAACCACCCACATTTTTCATGTGTGTTCTCTCATCAAAAGTTAGTACTTAGTGATTTTATTTAGCTTGGCAATCTTGATGCAATTTATGAGATCCTCAGAAAATATCGTATCATCGTCATTTTACTAAAGAAATAGTTAAGTATTTATGAGAGTTGTCACTCTCATGGGTGTCACTCTATTCTGAGAACAGAATCTTGGTCTCCTGAATTCCAAGGTACCCTTAAAAAGAGCAAGCTGCTCAATCTCTTATTCCCACTTGAATCACGTATTATACCAGACCAAAGTGCTGTACACAACTGTGGAAGAACTATAATGTTCAGCTAAAGAGCCAGAAACGTTCAGCTGTATTTTCTGCTAGAATCATTATATTCTTCATTAGTTTGAACATGGGCAGTTTGTGGTCTTTGTACAAATACTAGCATTTTAATATGTTCCAACATCAATGTCACTATGATATTCAAAGATTTTTTTTTTTAATTTGACAGAGAGAGAGAGATCACAAGTAGGCAGAGAGGCAGGCAGAGAGAGGGGGGAAGCAGGCTCCCTGCCGAGCAGAGAGCCTGATGTGGGGCTCGATCCCAGGACCCTGAGATCATGACCTGAGCCAAAGGCAGAGGCTTAACCCACTGAGCCACCCAGGCGCCCCATCACTATAGTATTCAATGTGCTCAGATCATTTAAATATTAATTTCTTTAAAGCACATAGTATTTCAGCTAGTTTTTCAAGGCAAAGACTCGCCCACTAAAAACACTAAAAACAATACAATGAAACTCATAAATATACATATACCCTTAATATGAGTCATACCATATTTCTTCCAAAATGATACTGCATCATTTTCTTAAATTTTGAGTAGAAGTTGGTGATTCATAATATAACATGTGTCTTAAAATATAAAGTACTCTGTTTTATGATGTAACAGACTAAAGTGTTACAGATAAAGGACTTTATAACATTCCAATGTTATTAGGGCAAAAATAAAAGGCACAGAATAATATATCATCTAACCTGTATATATAAGTAGGTATTCCTCTAGATTTCTAAATAGCAAGAGAGAAATAATCAGTAGCACACGAGATTTTCATTTTGTTCTATGGAGTCAAAGACATAAGTGCCACTGACCTTTAGTTTTGCTTTGTCAAAGGAAAGGCTCCCAAAGTCCATGGGTTCTCCTAAGAAGTTCAGTAACAACAAAGCACAGTGAGACAGTGATAGTCAACTGGGCCACAGGCATTGCTTTCACTACGGATATCATTATGACAGATTATAATGTACAAGATGCTCAGGAAATACTTTATACCTGTCACTTACTTGAGAAATCCTTGAGTATTTGTGAGAGTTAATGATTATAATTCATTCATAGTTACTAGTTATAATTCATTCATTCATAATATATATTATGAATATTATATATTCATATAATTAATTCATAGTTACATAGGTGAGATTTGATTGTTCCAATCTGAGCTGTATCCTGATTCAATATTTGATGCAACCTACCCAGGAGAATCTGGGATCTAGTTCTATACATTAATTTTGATATAAATAACAACACACAAACTCAAATTGCCTCCCATATATATATATATTTCATACCAAAGTCAAAAGGGTTTTTGAAGTCAATATAGGTCAATAGCTCTTCCCAAAAAAGGCCTTTCATTTTAAATTACCCATCTATTTTTTAAGCCAAGAAAAATATTTTTCATTCATTATAAAATAAGTTTAAGATGATTTATAAGCTTAAATACATGTATTCCAAACATATGCTATTAGAGCCATGTGAATTATTTTGATACCAGTAATCAACTTTTTTTTTTTCTTTTTTACTATAGGACCCGAATTTCTTTACAACATTTTTGGACATATTATTTTAAATACATTACATCATGGCCTTGTTGCAATACTCACATTTCTGTGATGAACCTATAATTTCAACAAATGTCTATTTAATTTTAGTAATGCACTTAGCTACCACACTGAGTAAGTAACTAGATTCCTGTTCTTTTACCTCTTCTGTATTTTCAATATAACACTATTTAAATTTTTTCCAAATTTTCTTTTCTAGACTGTGTCACTAAGTCCCAGCTATTGAAAATAATTCAGTCTCCATTATCTTACACTTCATGATTCAAATTCTGCAAGGTCCTAAAACATAAAGGGTAAATTTGAAACAAAAATCTATTTCTGAAAATTGGATAATTCATAAATAGACATCTAATATAATTTTCTTCCATTACTCTTCCTTCATTTATAAAAACATAGGCCATCTCAGCCATTAAATTCAGCTATGCAATTTGCTCATAATGTGTACTCATTTTTAATTTTCTGGTTAGGGTAGAATAGAATCTCTACTGGGAACATTTGTCCAAGAGCATTTCATGCATAACCAAGAGAGTATTAATATGTCACTGATTCTGTTTGTGACAATATGCACTCTGGGAATTTAGAATTCACAAACCAACATTGCTAATCAGAGCAGGTATATTGACAGTATCTAACCTAAGGACATGTATCTGGAAAATGTTTGTATTGTCAAGAAGTTATGCTATTAAAAGAAATATCAGTGGTAATAGAAACTTCCATTAAAGATAAGAAAGTTATTTTCTCTTAATACTTGGTTGATATAATTGAAATGGTACCCAGCTACCTAAAAGTATGCATAGAGATTTTCTAATTCAACTCTTGTTAGTAGATCAATAAAAAATAATTGCTTGCTAGAAGAGGATGGGGAGAGATCATGTGCTATAGTTCTAGTTTTTAAAATATAGATGGGTTAAATCTAAATCTATATACGATCAAAAATAAGGTTCCCAGTTGGGAACATTTTAAATTCTAACTTAAGGGTACAGAATTTTTAGTATGAGAATGTATTATTATATACTCTAATATTAAAGTTCCTAGATTTATAGTTTTTTCCTCAAATTGCTTAATAAACCAAAGACACAAGCCAAAATAAAAACCACATTTAAGTTAAAACACAATCCATTTGTCAACAAAGTCTTCTGAAAAAATTAACCATACCTTTGATTTATAAAGTATGCAGTTCCATTTTTTATGTATTAATGATTCTTGGAAGTTTCTATATAATTTAAATAGGAGACATAATCATTAACACATATGTTAGTGAATTGTAAAAAAAAAAAACCAGAACAGCATTTTCTGATGACTAGTTATGTGTAAGACTTTCCTAATTACTATTTTGGTGTTCAGCCTCCAGAAGGATTGCTCAGTATCTGAGACTGATCAAGCACTGATTAGGATAAAAGACTCTTGCTCCACATCTGACCTTGGTCATTTGTCCCCAGCAAAGAAAACCCTCTAGGGCCATATTCATCTCATTTGTAACTAGAAGGAGTGGGGTGAGGGGGTGGGGGAGGTGGGGGGTGGTTAGCAAGGGTATTAGTAATAAAGAGGGAGAATAAAAGAGAGAGAGAGAGAGAATGCTGAGGTTGTGCCTTTTCAGTAGTCAAAATGTCCAAAAAAGTCCTCTCTCTAAGAGATTTTAGATTGTCCTTGAATGGAATACAATGAAAGATAAAGTTTGCGTGAGAGGAGCTTCATCTCCATTTTCAAACTTCTGTTGAATTTGTCACCCACAGTTAGCTGAAGTTCTGAATTTAAAGAGGAACTGGTGTTAAGAGAAATGGTGGAAAGAGAAACAGGGCAGAACACCTGCCCACAAAGCCACCCAATATCTAGCAAGCCCTTAGGCACTTTCAGTGGGAGTGGGTAAGTCTTCTTCCTAGAACCCAGATTTCAAATACAATCAGTGTTTTTGGTTTAGTTTCTCTTTTTGGAAAAGTCTGCAAGTTTCCCATGGCAACTTTGCTCAGTCAGCTCTATGTACAGCCTGCCCCTTTAGCCATACTATAATGTCATAGCCTCTTAGAAATCCTCAGGCACTCACAAAGTCAAGTTGAGCTTCTTGGAAAGCAGGTTATCTTTTACTATTTTTGTTAGAATTAATTACCATTTTGACAGTTAGCTAAATGATTTCATCAGTAAATCCATTTGTGGCATATAGACAGCAGGACAATGGACTTTTTAAGAGCGCAGATCATGCTTAAAATTCCATCGGATTCTAAGCTCCTTAGGAATAAAAATGATACTGTTCTTTGTGCCATTTCTAGGAACTGGCGGAACATATGAATTCAAGTAATGAATTTTCCTAAATACATTATATCTGCACTTTTTTTTCATAAAAGAGGTATAGTGTTTTTAAAATATTTCCATGATTTCATTAACTCTTTACATTCCAATTTCACCTTTCCAGGAATCATATAGCAAAGCCAACATTAAGTAAATGAAAATGCATGCCATCAAAGCCCTCAGATAACCCCACCAGATACCAATGTCTTGCTTCTTAACCTACTTCTCTTGTGTTAGTAGAGGAGGATTGCGTCTTCACTGACAACGAAACCACCTCAGTTGATATTGCAAACAGCACGTTCTAATGTTTTGAAAACATCAATGCCAATCCAAATCCCGGGGGTCACTTCTGGCCACTTCTAGTAAATACTGACCTTTCCTCTTATAATTTTCTCCTTTTGTGCCATCTACAACTCTATTAAAATATATGACTTGTGGGTTTTTTTTTTTTTAAGATTTTATTTATTTATTTATCTGACAGAGAGAGATCATAAGCAGTCAGAGTGGCAGGCAGAGAGAGAGGAGGAAGCAGCCCCCTGCAGAGCAGAGAGCCTGATGTGGGGCTTGATTCCAGGACCCTGGGATCATAACCTGAGCCGAAGGCAGAGGCTTTAACCCACTGAGCCACCCAGGCGCCCCTATATGACTCATGTTAACAAATAAATCAAGGTAAGTAAAACCTAGGTGAGTAAAACTAAGCACTTTAAGCCTGGGAGTAATAATAATAATATTAATGCACATAGCATTTGGAATCATCATTTTAAAAACAACATTCATAAAAACACAAAAGAAAATATTTCTATGTAAATCTACACCATGAAGATACAAATAAATATGAAAAACCAGCCCCAGTCCTCGACAGACTTACAACTATGTTGAGAAGATAAGGCTGCCTATGAAAAGTTGACTAAGACAAAGAATAAAGCAAATTAACAAATATGCTTAAAAAAAACCCACAAGGCTTTCAATGAAGACAAATAAACTTTGATTTTTATCTCATTCCATATATAAAAATTAATTTGAGATGGGCATAGACAAAACAGGAGGCTCAAAACCGTAAAGCCTCCAGAAGAATACATAGAAGAATGTACTTGTGCTCTTAGTGTCAGCAAAGTTCCCTTAAACAGGACACATAAAGCACTAGCCCACAAAAGGGAAAACATAAATTATATTTTGTCAATATTAAAAATTTCTATTTACCAAAGAACATTAAGAAACTTGAGAAAGTAATAAAATGAAGAGGCACGCCCCAGATGGGAAAAAATATATTCAGTACATATCTAACATTCTGGGTCATATACCGAATGTACAGAAAGCTTTTAAAAATGATGGAAAAACAAGCAACTTGCTTGAAGATAGACTTAAGATTTATTTTAAAGATTCATTTGTTTATTTGAGAGAGAGAGTGAGCGAGCAGGGGGAGGGGTAGAGGGGACGAAGAACCTCAAGCAGATTTCCCGCTGAGATCATGCGCTGACTTGAAATCAAGAGTTGGACGCTGAATCAACAGAGCCACTCAGGCACCCCTAGACTTAAGATTTGAATAGACACTCCACAAAAGAAGATACACCAATGACAGGAAGCACATGTGGAAGTATTCAACATTTCACAACCATTAATTTGGCTAAAATGAAAAAGCCTAGCAACAGCAAATATTAGCAAAGATGTAGAGCAACTGCAATTCTCATACATTTCTGGTGGAAGTGCAAAATAGTACAACCATTTTGGAGAACTATTTTTGTGTCTTCTTTTTGTGTGTTTGTTTGTTTCAAGTTTTTATTTAAATTTTAGTTAATTAACATAGAGTATAATACTGGTTTTAGGAGTAGAACTTAGTGAATCATCACTTTACATGTAACATTTTTATGGTTTCTAATAAAGTTAACACACATAAACCATTTTGTCACTGGAAACAACACAAACGTGACAGGAAAATGAGTAAGTAAATTTTTGTATATTCACACAAAAGAATACTACTTGGTAAGAGAAAGGAACAAATTATGAAACACAACAACAAAGATGAACATCAAAAATATAACGTGTTCAAGCACTAATTTGAAAACTATATGCACCCCTATGTTAATTGCAGCATTATTTATGATAGCCAGGATATGGAAGCAACTTAAATGTCCATCAGTAGATGAACAGAAAGAAGACAGAGTATGTGTATTTATATACACATATATATATACACATATGTACACACATATAATATTCCATTATATGATATATATTATATAATTACATTATATAAAATATGTTATATATTAAATATAACTCAGCCATAAAAAAGAATGAAATCTTGCCATTTACAACACCATGAATCGATCTAGAGAATATAATGCTGAGCAAAATAAGTCAGAGAAGGGCAAATACCATATGACTTCACTCAGAAACAAAATAAGTGCACAATTTAAAAAAGAGACAAGCCAAAAAAACCACTATTTTTTTTAAGCAATCTTTTTTTTTCTTTAAAGATTTTATTTATTCATTTGACAGAGAGAGATCACAAGTAGGCAGAGAGGCAGGCAGAGAGAGGAGGAAGCAGGCTCCTGGCCAAGCAGAGAGCGGGATGCAGAGCTTGATCCCAGGACTTGGGATCATGACTTGAGCTGAAGGCAGAGGCTTTAACCCACTGAGCCACCCAGGTGCCCCCCCAAAAAACACTATTAACTGCAGAGAACAAACACATGGTTACCAAAGGGGAATTGGGTGGGGGCGGGGATGGGTGAAATAGGTGAAGGGGATTAAGAGTGACTTACCATGATGAGCACTGAGTCATGTATGGAATTGATGAATTACTACTATATGGTACACCTGAAACTAATACAACATTGTATGGTAACTACTGGAATTAAAATTAAAAAAAAAAACGTATTACGCGCTTTAAAAGACAGGCACACAAAATACATGTACATATAATGAGATATTTATGACACACAATGTACACTTATAACCAGAAAAATCTAATCCTTAGCACAAGTTTTCAGAACAAGTGGAGAATTCTCTAAGAAAGGGTACTTTCTAGGCCCTTTCTAGGACTGTGTGCGTTTTCATGGATGTGTGCATAATTGTCAAAAGTAATCAAACTGAACATTTAAGACATTTTTTTCTTTCGTATGTAAATCATACCATAATTAAAAATAGCAGCAAAAACAAAAGTCTGCCTCAAAATATTACAGGATTAGGGAGGAGTCAAGATGGCGGAGAAGTAGCAGCTGAGACTACTTCAGGTAGTGGGAGATCAGCTAGATAGCTTATCTAAAGATTGCAAACACCTACAAATCCAACGGGAGATCAAAGAGAAGAAGAACAGCAACTCTAGAAACAGAAAATCAACCACTTTCTGAAAGGTAAGACTGGCGGAGAAGTGAATCGAAAGCGACGGGAAGATAGACCGTGGGGGGGGGAGGGGCCGGCTCCCGGCAAGCGGCGGAGCAACGGAGCACAAAATCGGGACTTTTAAAAGTCTGTTCCGCTGAGGGACATCGCTCCAGAGGCTTAACCGGGTTGAAGCCCAGGCGGGGTCAGCGTGGCCTCAGGTCCCGCAGGGTCACAGAAGGATCGGGGGTGTCTGAGTGTCGCAGAGCTTACAGGTATTAGAACAGGCAATCCGGCTACAAAGACAGAGCCGAGGAGTAAGCTCTAAGCTCGGGGTTACCTTGAACCGGTAGCAGGCTCGGTCAGCTCGGAGCGCGGCCGGAGGCAGGGTGACGGGAGTAAATTGGCACTGTTCTCTGAGGGCGCACTGAGGAGTGGGGCCCCGGGCTCTCGGCTCCTCTGGGCCGGAGACCGGGAGGCCGCCATCTTCATTCCCGCCCTCCGGAACTCT